>NC_022010.1:3315314-3321127 GCF_000317375.1 Microtus ochrogaster | reverse complement strand
AAGAGGAGGAGGGTGAGTAGAAGGAGGACTAGGGGAAGAGGAGGAAGAGGAGGAGGGTGAGTAGAAGGAGGACTAGGGGGAGGAGGAGAGGAGGAGAAAGGGAGTGGTGTTAGCAGTGGGAACAGAAGGCCAGGGAAATGGTTATGACTACTAAATGAACTGAGGAACTTCATGTTCCGTGTCTCCTCTGCCATTACCCTCTGCCCTTCACATACACCTACTACATGAACACATGTATGTACACATATGACAGGCAATGAATACAAAGCAAAGAAATGAAATGACAGAGGGGATATGGCTGACTTACGGCCCTGGCCTCTCTCAGATGATGGTCTCTCTGTTGCCAGGCAACGCCTCAGCACCTGTCTGTAGAGGTCTTTAGCCTGTGACCCTGTCATCTCTTGCAGAGATGGAGTACGATGCTTACAACGATTCCGGCAGTTACAATTATGATTACACAGACATCTTCGACCCCATTGTGGATTTGGAGGAGGTGAATCCACTAGAGGCCAAGGTGGCCCGTGTCTTCCTGGTGGTGATCTACAGCGTAGTATGCTTCCTTGGGATCCTAGGCAATGGCCTGGTGATTGCCATTGCCACATTCAAGATGAAGAAGACAGTGAACACTGTGTGGTTTGTCAACCTGGCCGTCGCTGATTTCCTGTTCAACATCTTCCTGCCCATCCACATCACCTATGCCGCTATGGATTACCACTGGGTGTTTGGGAAGGCCGTGTGCAAGATCAGCAGCTTTTTGCTCAGCCACAACATGTACACCAGCGTCTTCCTGCTCACGGTTATCAGCTTTGACCGCTGCATCTCTGTGCTGCTTCCTGTCTGGTCCCAGAACCACCGCAGTGTCCGACTGGCCTACATGACCTGTGTGGCCGTCTGGGTTCTGTCTTTCTTCTTGAGCTCCCCATCTCTTGTCTTCCGGGACATAAACAATATGCATGGGAAAATAACGTGCTTCAACAACTTCAGCTTGTCTGCCCCTGCGTCTTTCCCACACTCCACTCACTCCCAGGTGGATCATGTAGGGTTCAGCAGACATGCGGTGGTCACTGTCACCCGCTTCCTTTGTGGCTTCCTGATCCCCGTCTTTATCATCACCGCCTGTTATCTCACCATTGTTTTCAAGCTGCAGCGCAATCGCCTGGCCAAGAACAAGAAGCCCTTCAAGATCATCATCACCATCATCGTCACCTTCTTCGTCTGTTGGTGTCCTTACCACACACTCTACCTGCTCGAGCTCCACCACACGGCTGTACCGAGCTCTGTCTTCAGTCTGGGACTGCCTCTGGCCACTGCCATTGCCATCGCCAACAGCTGCATGAACCCCATTCTCTATGTCTTCATGGGCCACGACTTCAAGAAATTCAAGGTGGCTCTTTTCTCCCGCTTGGTCAATGCCCTGAGTGAAGACACAGGAGCCTCCTCCTACCCCAGTCACAGGAGCTTCACCAAGATGTCCTCATTGAATGAGAAGCCTTCAGTGAATGAGAAGGAGACCAGCGCACTTTGAGCCCTATTGGCAATGCCCCCATGGGTGCCACAGCCCAGGGACACCCAGGGATACCCAGGACTTGCCTCTTGAAGCAGGAGACATGATAGGAACCTTTCTGGTATGCTCCAATGCCCACTACATTTTGTACATGTGCTCATGTTTTGAGTAGGATTCCAGAGTGTGGGCATGGACACTCTTCCAGCAAAATGGAAGTCAAATCAATCTGATCCTCTGGAGCAGGAAGAGTAGGGGACCAGCTTTGACTGACTCAGAAGAGAACAGGGTTCTCCATCCGGGCACATAATTTCCTGTGCGTGCTGCAGAGTCTCTAGTGTGGGTGAAGAACTCAGCGCAAACCCATTGCAGACCTGTTAGAGCCCACAGGGCAGTCAAGCCAGCAAGCCTCCCCTGCCACTGCCACCATCCTCCAAGAACTTGACTTTGGATTTCAGATGAGCTGGGAAGACCAGGACCCGAGGGGCTGCATGGAACCCTGCAAGGGCGAGGCCAGCTGTGGGTGGTGGTGGTGACAAAGAAATGGAGGAGAGCAGAAACCCAAAGGATGGAGGCACAGAACATCAGCAGCATGCCACAGGGAGATGGTGCTCTAGTTTGTGGGTTCAGGTAGTGGCAGCCCTTTGCTTCTGTGCCTATTGTAACCTGAGGCTGGTGGGGAGGAGTACATCCTCGCCAAAGCTTCCTCTCCATCTCAGGGTCTCTTCTCTCCTTCCCTAATCCTCTCAGCTCTGGCTGGAAGGTCTTAGAATACACCTCCCTGGGTGGAGGGTGGAGGGTAGAGGGAGGAAGGTGAGGATGCCATCTCTCCCATCCATCCATCCTCTTTAAGCTTCCTGGAGACTAGAGAGTGGAGTTTTGAGACTCCAGGCTCAGAGCATCCCCCAAAGCTGTCTCTGGGGGCTCTGCTGTGAAGCTGATGAGCTAACTGACTCCTCCTTGAATCACGCTCCCCAGGGGAGGCGGCACAGCCTTGGGAGCAGCCCATGGATGGACTTTCTTCCCCAAATCAGACACTTTCTCCTGGCAGGGAAGTCAAGACTTGAGGAAGAGAAATGACTCACTCAACACTCTTAGTGACAGACCTGAGCCCAGCTCTGCCTGGCTGCCTTCATCCCTACACTGAGGATTTGATACCCTGTATTATTTAAACATATTAAACTTAAAACATTTACCACGCATTTAAAGTGTTTCACATGTATCTTCTCATTCATTCTTCACAGAAACCCTGATTTAGGTCCTTATACATATTAGGAGTCAGAGACTCAAAGAGGTTAAGTAACTGGGCAGTGGGACCAAGTGAGATGCTGGCAGGCTGGATTTGAACCTCAGTTTCCCGTCTCAAAGGAGAGGTGGAGTCAGAAAGGAACTAGTGGTTTGGGGTTTTAGCCATAAATATTGGTTCTTTAGTGGATCCATATGAACATTTTAAGTCTTTATGAAGCTTTGCATGTTGATTTCAGAGTAACCCAACATGCAAAGAAAATGTGCTTGATCTCCAACCTCCACTCCTCCTGATTCCTGTCACACACACACACACACACACACACACACACACACACACACACACACACACACGCGCGCGCGCGCGCGCGCGCCCACGCGAAATCTGGGCAAGCCGAAGGAGAAGCCTGGCGGGGGTAGCCCTTCTGGGTCCATGGCCTCCTGGTCCATGGTGTCCACCTTTGGTTCTCTTCCAGGCCACTCCTCCGTCAGGATGTAATACGCAGATGTGTGTCCTCTGGCCTGGCAGCTCCTGAACTTTAGGCTGCTAGAACTCGCACTCCATCAGGGGACAGGCTGCTCCTCCCTTGTGGGGTCTTGAGATGAACAGTTCTGAACTGATCCAAGCTGGAACTTCTGATTGCTTCAGAGGGCCGAACTTACAGGGATTGAGAACAAAGAGGGAGGTTTAAAAATAGCCTTGAGTTCCCATTGTCCTTCCCAGGGCCCCAGATGTGAACTGAGGCATGCCATGATATGGGATTCATCATGCCAAAGACTTCAGGGTTGGCCAGGCCAGGCAGGGGACCGTTGGAAAAGCTGACAAACAGGAAAGTGACACTGGCCCTCTTCCTCCTGACTGTCATAACACCCTATTCCTGCAAAGTGCTAAGTGAAACCTCCAGTCTTGTCCTCGTGGCTTCCCACAGCAACCCCTATCTCCCGGACCCATGCGTAATCCTTGCAGCTGGCCCCCTGTGTCCCTGCAAAGACTGACCAGGACAGCGGCTTCTCTGGGGTTGGGACCCAGCAAAGTGCCTCACTGATGCCTTGTGGGTGGGGGATGGGCTGAGAGAACAGAGGAACAAGACAAGATGTTGGGGGACAAGGAAGATCACTGGAGCGTGGGGGAGGGGAGCAGGGCTTGCTGAGGCAGAGAGGACCCATGCTTCTGAGCATCCAGGTGCCAATGAGCCTTCCAGTCTTTGCCTGGACCTGGCAGAGGTGGACATTGTGTCCCTTCGGGTCATGCGGAAGGTGAAGTCAGGGCCACACAGCTAGGAAGTGGTGTGGGGTATATGGGGGAGAGCACTTGGAACCAGCTCTGCTGCCTGAGATCACACCTTTGTCAACCCAAGAAAGCAACATGGGAGGGAGGGAGGGAGGGAGGGAGGGAGGGAGGGAGGAGGGAGGGGGAAGGAGGGAGAAAAGAGGAGGGGGAAAGAGACAGCGGAACCTCCACCTCCTTCCCACTAGCCTGGCTCTCCTGGAACTCCTCTAGCTCATCCCCTGGGGTTCCCTGTTCAGAGAGGGACTTTGGAGTCTGTGGTTCTGCGGTTCAGATGGAGCTCTCTATCCTTGTGGAGAGAGGCACTGTGAGGTGTGATGCTTGTCACAGGGGATTAGGTACATGTCCTTGGGAAGGGATTGTGTTGACCTGGGGAGAGTAGGTCAGTGTTGAGATGGTGGTGGTGGGGGGCTGATGCTCCAGGTAGAACTGGAGGAGGACCAAGGCCGAGGGAGAGCCATGCAGGGGTCTGAGGGTTGGACTGCAGGACAGTAAGCAGGAGGCAGCAGAGGACCAGAGCTGGGGAGGCCCAGGTGGGGACTGACTGCTTAGACCTGCATGTTGAATCCCTCCCCTCTCCGCTCTAGAAAGCACTGGGGAAAGGAAGCTGGGAGGGAGGCTGCACAGCAGAGGTCTCTGGACTGGGAACACTGGAGAGAGTGGAGAGTTTGGGGAGGTATTTAAAAGCTCTGAGCTCTCTCAGGGGAGTGGTTAGCGGGAAGCCAACCCTGGGCCCATCTGTGCAGCACAGAGGTCCTGCTGCATCAGTTTGTTGATGGAAATTAATTGTAAATATTATTCAAATGTACCTCCCAGTGCACAATTATACTTCTCAGGGGAGTTCTGAGTACATGGGGAAACTGTAAATAATACATACATTAGCCCGGGCGCACAGAGGCGCGCTGAAGCTGCTGCCTGTGGGAGCTGTGGGAGCTACTCAGAGCATCTGCGCTTGGACAACCAGCTCTGTCTCTCTGAGCATGGGCACAACTCTAGGCATGCCAGCCTGGTCACTGGCCAGGTGGGGACACAGAGCTGGCAGGGAAGGAAGACACACAGATCAGAGCATGCCCAACTGGCCTGGGAGGCTCAATAGTGGCTGTAGTGATTACTTGGGCATGCTCAAGCTTGGGGCAAGCATTTCCGTCTCACAATCTCACTGAATCTTCATAGGAAAGACCATGGAAGACTTTGTGCTAAGACCTAGTGCCATGTCCACAGACGGATGAAGTTGAGAGATTCAGACAGGTGAGGTGAACTGTGCTAGTGAGAACTGAGAGCCAAGCTCTGTCTGTCTGTCTGTCTGTCTGTCTGTCTGTCTGTCTGTCTGAAAGCTCTTGCTTTCAGTCTCTGCCCACCCCCATTAGCTTTTGAGGTGGGGTGGTGATGAGCCTGAGGGACTGCCTTGCCCCTGGAGGGGAGGACATGATGTTCCCAGGCTCGTCAGTTCCTCTCAGCCTCTGGGCTTAGGAGTTCGGAAGAGACACTACTTCAAGCTCACCCTTTCTCAGCCAGCACCCTATTTCCCAGACTGTGAAACTGAACAGGATATTCCCAGACTGTGAAACTGAACAGGATACAAATAGTCGGGGGACACCCCCACACACACTTCAATGAGAGTGGTGTGAGCATGCTCCTGAAAGTCACTTTTAAAATTTCAGCTTGGAGCAGTAAAAAACAAGGACTTCTTGAAGTTTGCGTACAAATGGATGGAAATAGAAAACACTATCCTGAGTGAGGTAAGCCAGACCCAAAAAGAGGAACATGGGATGTACTCAC
>NC_022010.1:3307316-3314469 GCF_000317375.1 Microtus ochrogaster | reverse complement strand
AAATAAATAAATTAATAAATAAAATTTCAGCCTGGATACCCGAGGCTCACCAATCTGCCCTCTTCACTGCTAAACTTTGAATACCAGCTTTGGCAGCCATTTGCCCAGGGTCCATCAGAATCCTGGTTGAAACTGAGTCTTGGCAAAACCTACATTGGAGCAGAAACAAGATATTTCTAAGACATCTTCACTATTGCCCTGGTAAGGGTGTCTCTGAACCTGGGAGGTAACGGCAGGGACACCTCCATATAATAAAATCTCAGTCTGTGTATCTGAGATGAATATCTTATGAAGAGAATGAAAGATCTTGTAGATGGTGTACGAAGGAGTAACCTTCTGTCCACACCCCTGCAGATGGCAGGAGGAAAGCAGACATGAAGCTTTGTGGGCAGATGGGAATGGTCCTGGTGGAATCCACCTGTCATGCCCCACCTCGTTCAGCAAGGAATGACGCCACCACCGGAGCTCTTCTTGCTGCAGTTTATTCCAGGAATTTTTACAATTCTCTCTTTCTTTTCCTCTCTCTCTCTTTTTCCCCCTCTTTCTCTCTCCTTCCTCTCTCTCTTCCCCTCTCTCTTTGCAACCCTCTCTCCTCTCTCCTTTTTTCCTCTCTCCCTGGGCAAACGTCTCCCAGCCCTTAAGTAGGCATGGGCTGCCAACCCCTAACTGCCAGGTGGGCACTGCCCATAGGTTCATGCATATGCAGGCAGCTGATAATCATTGCGTGATCATAGCATAGGTCAGGCCTTAGCCATCTCAGGAGCTGATTATACATCTCCATCAGGTGTGACACCACACAGCTTGCTACATCCACCGAGAGAGTGAGCTCTCGCAGATAGCCAGGTTTAAAGGCCTCTGTGATGGCAATGACTTGGCAAGAGAGGCTCCTTTCTCTGCCTGCGTGGGCTGGAATCCCACCCGCACTGTGCACAGCAATCAGGGGCCGGGTGGGGGGGTTGAAATACCTCTGAAACTCCTTGTTTCCCGTATGGATGGTTTGTAGCTCTGGGGTGCTACAAGGCTTCAGGAGTACAAGTACTTGGCCATCATCCCCTTGGTCAGCATCAAGCCCCTCACCGGCCAGGACCACTGGCTCACAAGTTTCCATCTCAGAACACACCCAGCCTTTGCTGCCATGACTCACAGAACCTTGGAGAGCCAGCCACCAACTCCTTCTCCATGACATCAATTGCTAGTCAGCCCGCTCTCTTCACTGGCCCTCGGAATCTAACCAGGGCAAACAGGTAGCCACCACCGTAACCACTCCCTAGGCTGTTCTTTTGGGACCATCCTGCCTCCAGTACTGGCTTTGCCTATGTATTTCCCAACTCCCCTCAAATGTTCTCCTCTTGGGCATTATGGCTCACTTGTAATCCAGAAATCAAAAAGCTGAGGCAGGAATTTGAAGCTAGCTGGACTACAGAGATCTGACCTCAAAAAGAAAAGCCCAAGCCAAAGCATCAAGTCACTCCCTCAGCAACTTCCTCTGAGGTAGTCTGACCCCTGCTCAGGGTCACAGACGAGATCTCACTTCTCAGTAGCATGGCTTCAAAACCACTTTACATTATGTATGTAGTTGTCTCTTGTCTGTCGCCTATCGGAAGAGGATCTTCACTGGGGCAGGAGCCCATGTGCCCCACTCACCCTGTGTTCCCAGCACCCACAACAGAACTCAGCTTGGAAAAGCTGCTTGCATTTTGCTATCACTGAATGGGATGAAAGTCCTTCCCCCTTGACGTGGTTCCTTCCCCCTCGGTCCCCTATTGTAACCTCACAACACCCCCCAAAGACTTCTCCTTTGTGTGGAGAGAGTGGACCAGATCATTGTATGAATTGGGAGAGCTGTGGCTCTTCCTGAAGCCACTGGGAACCATGGGGGGCAGAGGAGGTTTTCATTAATGGCCTTCTTTCCTGGTTGTCTGGTTTATTGCAGCTTGGGAATAAAAGAACCAGATACTTCCAGCCCCGCACCCTCCCCATTGTTCTCCAGACCAGGATTCTATTAAAGGTTTGGCAGGCATGGCTGTGACCACAGACTTCCTGTGTTTACCCTTCCGCTTGGAAATCGGGCATGGAGTCTGTGTTGGCCGTGGATGGGGTCCCCTGGAGCCCTGAGGCTCTGCAGCCCAGATGTGCTAGGAGAGACAGGCATAGGTTTCTCTGTGACCTGGTTTCTGCTGCACAGATGTTTGGCATCCTACAGCATCTGGATAGCTGAATGAATTTCTGATTTGATTCCAGATGTTGAAGGAGACAGGAAAGGGGACTTGAGGCCTAAGTGTTTGGCTGATAGCACGGATGGCTGGCTCTTGGTCGTAGCAGGTGTTTACAATAGAAGGCTCTGGCCAGTCACGGATGCCTCACTCGGAAGGGCTGACTGAGGGTGGGCTTTCAGGCATGGTGAGGAGAGGCCCGAGACAACGGCACATCAGCCGTCCTAGGTCACTGTCCTTAGAAGCCTCTGCTTTGGGGATGAGGGAGGCAACAGATCCATTGGACGCCCATCCACTGGTTTGCATCGAGCGCTTGCTAGGCTCTGGGGACTCAGACCATTCCTGGTTTTGTAAGTCAGGCGCAACGCATGCTGGCTGTGCTGGAGCTGGAATCCAAGCTGCTGTCTGTGGAGAGCCACGGCTTTCCTGGTCACCACACGTGCTGTTAAATAAGCCAGATTCCAAGGAATCAAGGCAGAATGGGGAGACAGGCTTGGTGATGAGTTGGGGAGAGAAGACTGAGTTCTTACAGGGGAGTGGAGTGCAGACTCATTCTGGAATCCAGCACACACCTGCTGGCAACTGCCCTCTGGCCCTGAGTCTCGGAATAGGAAGGGGTCTGACCGATGGCTCTTCCCTCCTCAAGCCCAGTGGATGACATCTAGAGGCAGGAACTGAGGCAGCCTGAAAGAAAACAAGGGTGAGCCCCCTGGTCGCGGTCCACTCTCACCACCTGCTGGAATCAGATGTCACTGGTTTCTTTTCTCTGCAGAGAGGGCTCAGTGGTTAAGAGCACTTGTCCTTGCAGAGGACCCAGGTTCAATTCCAGGCATCCACATGGTGGCTCACAACTGTTCATCACTCCAGTGCCAGGGAGTCCTGCAGAGTTAGGAAAATGCAAGGTTTTCCTCAAGGCCCTCATGTAGAGGCAGAGTTGATAAGGATCTGGGGCTAGAGCCTGGCAGGGGCTTCAGCTTGACCCTGGGAATTTAACTCTTGTTGGCATATGGAGCTACTGTATCAGCTACCATGTTCTCTGTGTGCAATATTGCTGGGTTAGCGTCCCGCGGACGTCGTCCCATTGTCTGGCAGTTGCTGAGGCCTCTGTCCCACGTCTCCCCTGGAAATAGCCTATGAGATGCTGTTCTCCCTAGTAAACTTGCTTGAGCCATCAGAGTGTGTGAAAGGTCTCGATCCCAGACTTTATCTTCTCAGCTCCTGCTACCTCCCACTTAGGACCCACCCTGTCCATAAAGAGTGGCCCCTCCTCTCTTTTGACCTCCACAAACACCAGGCACATGGGGTGCACAGACATACGTGTGAGCAAAAACATTCATGCACATAGAATTAAAAAAATCTCTGGTTTCTTCTCTACCAGTGCCCTTGTTATAAATCTCATTTTATTTCCCTAGTCTCTTCCTGGGTGTAAACAGATTTCTTCAAACAGTTTGTTCTACAACAAATGTCAGCGATGTGGAGGCTTTTATGGCGGTCTGGGCCAGCCCTGCCTAAGTCCTCTCTACTCAATTGACCCCACAACCCATCAGTACTGAGATGAGCAGAGCCAGCTCATTCTTTCAGTAGCTCAGCCTTCTCCTCATATTTTGTCTGTGATAGACGTGTCTGCGTCAGCTGTGAGCAAATCCCCAACAAGGAAGGAAGAACTTCTTTGGCTCACAGTTGCCCAGTGTGGTCCACCAGGCATCCAGTCACGCTGCCTTCTAGTCAGGAAGCGCTGGTGCTCAATCCAGGTCCATTTCTCCCTTTTGTGACGTCTGTGGCTTTGTCTCCAAGCTGATTCTAGACCTTGACACGTTGACAACAAAAGATTTACCATCACACACTCATGTAAACTTGAGAAGCAGACAAAGAATATCAGTTTTTTTGCTATAAAGACTTTCTGATTTTTTTTTTTTTTGAGACAGTGTTTATCTGTGTAGTCTTGGCTGTCCTGGAACTTGAACTCAAAGATGGCCTAACTCTGCCTCCCGAGTACTGAGATTAATTCACTCCTACTGCCTGGCTGATCTCAAAAGAGGATAGACGGAGTGAGGACATGCCCTGATAACCTCCCTCTTCCTGGCATCTATCTTTGGAGTCAGTTTGCAGTGAACTGAGGACTAAGATTGTATCCATTAGAGCACACTAGGACACATGGACAGGCATTCACTTCCACACTCAGAACGCCTAGTGAGCCCAGGAGTGCTTCCTTTCTGCCACACTGTCGCTCGCTTTCAGAGGACAAAGCTTTGTAGCCAAAGTGTGACTGTACTGGTCACAAGCTGACTCCCATCACAGAGAAGAGAAAAGGGCCCTCCAGGAAGCTCTCGGTAGACCCCTCCTAGCATATCACTAATTAGAGCCAGTTCACGTGGCTGATGCTAAACCAATCACTGTCAGGGAAAGCTTTGACCAATCAGGACCTATATGAGGGATCACATGTGAAAGGTTGACCATTCAGACAAAATCAGGCTTCCATTCACAGGGAAGAAGGAAAGTAAGTCAGCCCCCATCACCCAGTGGTGTCCTTTAGAGAAGGGAGCAGGGCTCTGAGAACCGTGACCAGCCTTTCGAGGACACAGCTCTCAGATGCCAGCGAGGGAGACCCAGCTCCTAAAAATCATTTGCTTCTCACTTAGAATGCTTTGATCCCTGACAGTAATGGTTCTCCTTTATATTAAATAACGTATAATCTTTGTCAAAATATTAAGAATTTATGCAGGACTGGAGAGATGGCTCAGCAGTTAAGAGCACTTCCTGCTTTCCTAGAGACGGGTTAGGTTCCCAGCACCCACAACCATTTGTAACTCCAATTCCAAGGGATCTGGGGCTCTTTTCTGGCCTCCACTGCACACACACGGTACACACACACACACACACGGTACACACATACATGGTACACACATGGTACGCACACATACACATGGTACACACACACAGAGACAGACAAAACACTCACCCATACATAATAAAGATAAATAAATCTTTAAAAATTAAAATATATCTATAAGCAAAAAACTCAAAGCAAGATCTCCCATCATCCCCTGGGTGATCCCTATTACCATTTTCCCTGTCTGTAGCATTTCATTATCTCTCTGGTTTTAAAAAATGCATATAGATTGTGCAGGCCATTTGTAGTCATCTTTTAATCTGACCCCCAAACGTTCCCCTGCCCACCACTGATTACGTCCTAGCAGATGTAACGGAATTACTAGTTTAATTAAACAGCATCCTATTGGTGGATATTTCGGCCTTTTGTTTTCTAGACAATTCGGTAGTGATGATTGCACCCAGCCAGTGTATCCCTACTGCGGTGCTGTGAGCTGCTGAAGCCCACACCCGTGTCCACGGCAGTTACGTGTCTCTTACTTCGTCAGTACCTGACAAGGCAGCTTGGGAAGGAGGGGTTCATTTCTGTTCACGGTTGCAGGGTATGGTCCATTGTGGTGGGAAGACCGTGGGGGCCTGACTGAGGCAGCTGATCTGGCTGCATCCTGTGACTAGGAAGCAGAGGGGAAACGCTGATGCTCAGTTCACTTCCCCTGCTTCTCACTGAGCCCCATCCCATGAGATCCCTGCTACCCATATTCAGCGTGGGTTTCCCCAAGGTTAAGACTCTCTTGAAACTTCCTCACAGACACACCCAGAGTCTCCCGGAGATTGCAAACCCAGTCAAGTGGGAAACAAAGACACCCTCAGGTCCAGGTCACCTAGCTTTCTTGACACCAGAGACGCCAGCCTTGTCTCTGGGGCCCAGCTCCACTCTCAGGAGGGGGCAGGCTGAAGAGCTCTTTGGAAGCTTTCATAGGAAATGGGGCAGGGGAGGGCTGCCAAGGAGGAACTGAGCACACAGTGTCTGGAATCTGGTCTACTGGATAAGCCAAGCAACTGTCCAAGCCCAGTTCTACCTGTAAGACTGGGAATCCAAAATGCCTTGTAGGACTGTGTGCACATTCAGCAAAAACAAACCCCGGGCAGCATCTGCTGGATTGTGTGCTTGGGAGCTTGCCTGCTTGAGGAATCCCTGCCGGTGTCATAGAGGGAAGCAGACCACAGAAAGAGATGAGAATGAAAACCTGGGTCAATCTTTGGGGAGTCTAATAACAGGCAGTTTATTCTCAATGTATTTAAGCCCAGTATAATTAGAAAAAAGTTTCCTGGTGTAATACAATCCCTATTGCACAAGGAACAGTAATTACATTGAAACTCAACTCAGGGTACAAGTCATTTCTCCAAAAAAGATGGGTCCTAGAGATACCTGTACCAGATTAAGGGCCTAAGGGTCTGGCCTGGTTTAGGTCACACAGATAGTGCAGAGGTCATTTGGGCTATTGGCCACCTCTGGTTATTTAGATTACTAGCGGCCTCAGTCCTGGTTGTAAGAGCTCGGTGTGGCTTGACTTAGAGATAACACAGATCACCAAGCTGTCAATCACTTCCAAATCTCAGCTTTCTAGATGGAAGAACAAGTTTTTCATCTTTCCCACTGGAAAATGTGTTTTTCACATTCCAGGTTTCTCTGGAGATCTGTGACCGCAAGGATCTTCATGCTATGCTCGCAACACTTGCTCTTGTTGTAATGGCTTCTGCTGCGCTATCTCTGGGGCCACTCCTAATCCAAGCCATTGATTTGGGAAGCTGTGTGCATCTGCATACATCTGTGTTAAGCTTCCAGGAGTGTTAAGCTTTGTCAATGTGGTGAGAGAAGAAAATGTAATGTCTCTGTTTGTAGTTGACCCGGAGTATGGTGAGGAAAGCTCAGGCCTGTCACAGGTTCAGTGGGGTCCTACCCCAAACATACGTTGACATCCTTAGTCTCAGCAGCTCGGCATCTCTCTGCAGTTTTTTTTTTTTTCCGAGGCAGGGTTTCTCTGTGGTTTTGGAGCCTGTCCTGGAACTAGCTCTTGTAGACCAGGCTGGTCTCGAACTCACAGAGATCC
>NC_022010.1:3306274-3307216 GCF_000317375.1 Microtus ochrogaster | reverse complement strand
TCTTGTAGACCAGGCTGGTCTCGAACTCACAGAGATCCGCCTACCTCTGCCTCCCAAGTGCTGGGATTAAAGGCGTGTGCCACCACCGCCCGGCTGCAGATGGTTTTTTATAGAAATCAGTAAGCTAAAGGAAGTCCTTAGGGGTGGCCGAATACAGTATGACTAAAACCCTATGCGAAGGGACTAATGCAGGTCCAAAGGGAAGACGAGGCAGAGGAGACCAGAGGCCATTTACCTGCAGGCGGGGAGAGAAGAGACACCTCACAGTCCAAAGAAGGAAAAAATCCTGCAGATGTGAGCTTCTGGCCTCCTGCGCTATGAGCACAGCCTGCCTTGCCCACGGCCCATGGTATCTTCTTGAGCTCTGTCATCAGACCCAGCAAGGAATCCTGCCCAGTTGTAAAATTCCAGTTTGAGTGACATCTGATGTGCCTCAAGAGCTTCCTCTGGATGATCACACTCAGTCCTTTCCTCTGGGTTGTCACATCCCCTCCCTGTTTTCTGTGGGCGAAGAGGGTGTGGTGGGGACAGTGTGACTCCTAGGGAAGCATGCGAGTTGAGCATTTTCTCTCCTGGGTGTGTTGCACATCACCTGTGGGCACATGAGAGTTCATAGAAGGAGCCTGTTCTGACATGGCAGACTGGGGTCCCCCAGATGTGAGTTTTAGCACCTCAGCCTCACAAACCATGTAGCTTTTGTTAGACTACTGCTCACAGGTCTGCTGGGATTTTCCCAGCCTTCCCCAGGGCTGTCTTGCTGGTTCCCAGCGCACCTGCAGGTGACATGCATCCCTGGAGAGAGGTGGGCTGAATTCCAGAGAACCTTCCTGCTCTTGGAGGAGCCCAGTCCAGGCTCGAGGGCTCTCCCCTGCTCTCCTCCCCCTCCCCTGCTCTCCTCCCCCTCTCCTGCTCTCCTCCCCCTCCCCTGCTCTCCTCCCCCTC
>NC_022010.1:3298380-3305980 GCF_000317375.1 Microtus ochrogaster | reverse complement strand
CTGTCTTTCCCTTCTCCCCTCTCCTCCCCTCTCCTGCTCTCCTCCCCTCTCCTGCTCTCCTCCCCCTCCCCTGCTCTCCTCCCCCTCTCCTTCTCTCCTTCCCCTTTCAGTTCTCCTCTTGCGATGCTCAGTCCACATCGACAGCTTGATGGGATCCCGAGTCAGGTACCATGGAGACTTACTTCTGGGTACCAGTCTAAAGATTACTTCCAGAAAGGTTGAACTGGAGAGGAAGACACACCCTGACTGTGGGCAGCACCACTCCACGGGCTGAAGTTCTGGTTGAGTAAAAAACGAAAAACTGAGCAGAGCTCCCACCTTCCTCGCTCGCTTTCTGCTTCCAACTGTAGATACAGCGAGACAGGCTCTTGGCACTGTAATTTCTTCACCACAATGGACTGTACCCTAAAACTGTGAAGCAGAATAAACCAAACCCTTCCTTATGGTGTTTTTATGCCATAGTAAAAGGAAAAGCAACAGGCTTCTAATACACCCAGATGAGCCTGGAGAAACAGAGCCAAGGTGGTGTCCCTGATCCAAAAGAATCCGGGGCTGGTCTTTTCTAGGCTTATCCTCCGTGTGTTAAAAATAATAAAAGACGCCTGGGCTGCAGGTCAGTGGTAGAGCACTTGTCTAGCAGCCACGCGGCCCTGGGCTTTACCCGAGCACCGTAAACAGGTGAATAAAAGCAGAAGCTGGGGAATCCTTCAAGGCAGGAAAGCATCACTGCACTTCGAATGTGGCAAATGTGGCATGTTCCCCGTGAGCATCTGGCTCTCAGCTGTCAGTGCTGTTTGGGGCGGGGAGGAGGGTGGTGCCTAGGGTGGACTCCTGAGGGTCATTGCCTCATTGCCATTGCCGCTGGTGTCTTGCACACACTCCCTGCTTCCTGGCCCCTGCCACGCACATGGGCTCCTTGGCAATGACCTCACCTCCCTCCCCACTTTGAAGGACCCAGCCCTCAGACTGTGAGCCTGAGCAATCCTTTTGACCTTCAACTGTCCCACCAGGAACTGTGGCCACAGAGATGCTAAAGTAACAAACACACCCACGGCAGGTCCCACCTCTTAATGCTGTCATATTTGAGGGTAAGATCGATCATGAACCATGTAGGAGACACAAACGCTTCAGCCACAGCCCCAGGGGTCTTCACGGCAGAATGAAAGAGCCTTAGTGGTCCTTAGGACAAGTCTTCTGTCATCATCCATACATTCCCCAGAGTCCATAGATGGTAGAACCAGCCCTAACAAGGCGTCTGGTGACATGTAGTTTAATTCAGGGCCAACTGCAGACGGCAGCAACAAAGGGGAGAGAGGTCTCCTCCCTAGACGGTTTCTTTGCTGCTGCTCTCAGGCTCCTGTGTGCAGTCACACTCGATTTTCTGCTATTCACAGGGAACTCCACAGATTTCTAGAAACCTAGGGATGGGCGGTGGCTGGCAAAGATGGACGGAAAGGGTGGAGTGGTGTGGCGGGTTCTTAATGCACGTGGAATGGGATTAATGCTGCCTGGAATCTGGGCTTCTGCTGCTGCACCTGGGCTCCTTGCCTGAGGGTGTCTGAGAGGTCCGAGTGCTTGCTGGCATGCTCAGCCCCAGATTCCATGCCTAGCACACACAAACAGGGGTGGTCATGCATGCCTTCAATCCTAGAGCTTAGGATGTGATCAGGGTCATTCTTGGTTACATAGAGAGTCTTGGGCTAGCCCAGCCTGGGTTATGAAAGACCCTATCACAAAAACAAAAACAAAAAAACAGAACAAAAATCGCCCCTTGGTCAGCTCTTTCGGGGTCCCCGGCATGTTCCTCCAGTCCTCACCTCCCTTCCCTTGATCTGTTCCATTCCACCAGAGTCTGCTTCTAGAAGTTGTCTGTAATTAGATTGAGTAGAATGGAATCACAGATGCCTTTTGGTTCAGGGGCTGTAGAGACTTCTGGGTAATTTGTTTGTTTTTTAACAAACCAAAATAAAGAACTGATATGCACAAACAAGCCCATTTTAATAGGATTAAGGGGAGTGTTTGGACTTTAAAGCACAAAGGGTCTGAAGAAGGAAGGGCTGCTGGAGACTCCGGCCTTTCCGTGTGCACCTTGCTCCCATCCTCCTGCACCCAGCCCCAGCTTCCTGCTGAGCACATTACAGGCTGTGTTCCCGCAGAGTCTTGGAAGGGTGTGAGCTAGCACTTTCCCTCAAACATCTCCTTCCCCAGTTGCTTCATTCTCTCCCACTTGATAAATGGCTCAACCATTGGCTTTGGACTCAGACTGAAGGTCTGTGTCCCGGCCCCACCTCCTTCCAGCCGCTGTGCCTCAGTGCCCTTTGTGGTGGAAGGAGGTGACAGTGGTTTCCATCCAGTAGGGTCTGTGTGGGAATGCCTGTTGGCAAGTCACCCCCCACTTCACAGGTTCGCCACAAAGGCCTTAGGACAATGGAGGGAGGGCAGATGGAGGGAGGGCGGAAGCAAAATGCTAGCTGGAGGGAGACCCAGTGAACTGAAGAGGCTGACCCCAGCAGGTGTGACCTACACTCTCTTTCATGGCAGGGGAGGTGTCAGTCCAGCCTCCAGCCTGAGGGACTAGGGATGGAATTTTGGAGTTGATGGTGTTAATCCCAAAGATGGGAGGAAAAAAAAAACAGATCATCGTGGCCAAAATTTTTCCCAAGACAGGGTTTCGCTGTAGTTTTAGAGCCTGTCCTGGAACTAGCTCTTGTAGACCAGGCTGGCTTCCAACTCACAGAGATCCGCCTGCCTCTGCCTCCCAAGTGCTGGGGTTAAAGGCGTGCGCCACCACCGCCCAGCTTCAGTGCAAGCTTTTTTATTCATGTACATGGGCTGCCTCCCCCTAAGACAGGGTTGGAGAGGTCGACATTGGGTGTGAGGAAGACAAGGCTTTTATAGCTCAGGGGTAGGGGGTTTCCGAATGGGGGAAATGGGCGGGGTTACAGGAGCAGAACAGAACAGGTAGTCAAAACAAGGTCATCACAGAAGGTAGTCATAGGGGCTCATGTAACCTTTTCAAACAAAGGTAGGTTTGCAAAATGGGTATAAGCAACTTGATGAATAAAAGACACGGTGGCCATTCCTGTAACAGGCAGCACAGAACCATTTGTAGTTAAGGTTCTAAGTGGGGATAGCCCAATCCTCAGGAAACAGATATAATCATAAACAGGAATGAACCTAGTTTGTCTTTACTACAAGATGGCTTTTAAACCTGAGATGGAGGCAGGCTGGTTCTTCAACGGGATGGGCCTTGGAGTTTGAATAGGAGCTGCTCCTCCTTAAGAATAATCCAAAGAGGTCCTCCTTCCTCCCTTCCCTGTCCCTCCCTCCCTCCCTCCCTCCCTCTTTCTTTCCTTTCCAGTGCCAGGATCAAACTCAGGGCTACACCAGCACTTCACCACTGAGTCCCAACCCCCTCACATTTCTTTTCTTTTAAGATTTATTTATTTATTTAGTATATAGTATTCTGTCTGCATGTATGCCTACAGACCAGAAGAGGGCACCAGATCTCATTACAGATGGCTGTGAGCCACCATGTGGTTGCTAGGAATTGAACTCAGGACCTCTGGAAGAACAATCTTAACCTCAACACAGGAGGACAGTGACGATTGTTTTAGAGCCCAGGAAGGCCTTGAGCTCACTATGTAGCAAAGGCTCCTTCCCCCACTTTTCAGACACCAGGATTACAGGGTGTGCTCCCATAGCTGGCAGTGACCCTCTTGTCCCCGAACCCCCCGCCTAGAACTACAGATAGTGGCGAACCCTATACACATGGTGCTTCCCCTTCCATATGCAGATACACCTAGGACAGCATTTGTAGATTGGCATAGGAAGAGATCAACAGCAGAACAAACAGGACAGCAACGACAATGCACTGTGACTCTGCTCTTCATCTCGCTGTCTCTCTCAAGTCAAGGCACTCTTGTTTTCAGAGTGAACGCTTGGGTGAGGTGTGATGGTGACACGGACCCCAGACTCTGGTCAGGGTCTGGAGCAGGGCCTGAGACAGAGTCTGCTATCACCTCCCAGGAGACACTGACAGGGCTGATGCAAGGCCACACCTTGAGGTAGAAGCTGGTGAGCTGGTGGGTGGGGATGAGCTCACGGCGGACGGGGCGGGCATGGGCTGCGTCTCCGTGTGTGAGGAGAGGACCGTCTGCAGGAGTCAGCTCTCTCCTCCTGCCTGTGGCTGAGAACTGAACTCAGGTTGTCAAGCTTGGCGGCAAGCACCTTTACCTACCAAGCCATGTTGTTGACCTGGGGCTGACTTGAGCCCAGGCATCCGCCCTCTTTTCTGTGCCCTGTTCACAAACCCCCAGTAGAATCTGCAGCAGGTGGTTGTCACATGGCCAGTGTGACAGAAACAGCATGGGGGGGGGGCTTTGTTCTGTTTTTCAGTTTCCAAGGGTTCAGCTTTTGTTGTTTGACCACATGTGTCTGGGCAGAGCAACAGGGAGATGGGAGCATGTGAAAGAGGAGGCTGTACTTCTCATGGTGAGCAGAAAACGGGCGGGGGGGGGGGAAGAGAGGAGAGAGAGGAGAGAAAGAGGAGAAAGAAAGGAGAGAGAAAAGAGAGTGTAGAGAGAGAAGAGTGGAAGGGAGGAAGGAGAGACAGTAGAGAAAGAGGGAGGGAGGCAGAGAGAGAGACACAGAGAGAGAGGATCAGGGACAAGATGCCCCAAAGTCCCCAGGGACCTTCAACAGGTCCCACCTCCAGAGGGTTTCCAGAGCCTCCAAAAGTGTCATTCCTGGGGTGGGTGGCGGGGCTGAGCATCCAACAAGGAAACCTCAGGTTGATTTCTTTTTTTTTTTTTTGTTTAAGAGAATGGCTTCTTTCTTTTTTTTTAATATTTATTTATTTATTATGGATACAATATTCTGTTTGCATATATGCCTGCTAGAAGAGGGCACCAGATCTCATTACATATGGGTGTGAGCCACCATGTGGTTGCTGGGAATCGAACTCGGGTGCTTTGCGCGATGCTCTTAACCGCTGAGCCATCTCTCCAGCCCCCTCAGGTTGATTTCACACTGGACCGACCATCGCACAGGGCACTCTCGGGATGGAGTTGGGGTGGTGAGTTTGTTCTCCTGTAAAATGTATGCTATGCATCTCTCTCTCTCTCTCTCTCTCTCTCTCTCTCTCTCTCTCTCTCTCTCTGAGGCAGTCTCACTATGTGGCCAGGGCTGGCCCACAGAGATCCACCTGCTCAGCCTCCTGAATGCTGGGATTAGAGACCCACACAGCCTCGTGCAGCTCCTGAGGTTTTATTCTAACGCAGGTGGTGACAGGGTCTTTTCCCCATTTCCTGGAATCCCAGCTCACAGTGTTTTGTGATTGGCTAGGTTTTTTTTAAAAAAGATTTATTTTATATTGCTCTGTGCTTTGCCTGCATGTGTGTGCACCACGTGCCTGCAGTGATGAGGGCAGAAGAGGGGAGCAGATCCCCTGAATCCAGAATTACAGATAGCTGTAAGCCACCACATGGGGGCTGGGAACTGAGCCTGGGTTCTCTGCAAGAACAGCAAATGCTCTGAACCACTCAGTCATCTCTCCATCCCCATTATTGGCTAGTTTTAAAAGAATAGGCACAAAGGAAGTGGAAAAAAGGGGGTGTGGCCAGCTGCTCTGGGCCATGAAGTTCTGGGGGGTTCAGGGAGGAGGGACTTTGCTTGAAGAAGAGTTTGGGCAGGAGGAAGTATGAAAAGATATGCATTAAAGTCTTACAGGTGGGAGACATGTGAAATATTAGCCACGACGGCAGAAACAGAAATAAAACATCCCTTACACATGGGCGGGAGCACCACTTGTCACCTGGGATAAGGGAGTGGAAAGTTAACGCTCACGGTGGAGGAGCCAGGCTCTGTGAATGGTTCTGTCGATGGGAAAGCCTAGAAAAGACAAGAACATGTAAGCGGGTTTCTCCAGCCAACTCTCCTGCTTGGCCAGAAGTCCAAAGCTCAGGGGCTGCCCTATCCTGGCTGGAACTTCTAGGACCCAGAAGTTCTTTAGAAACCCTTTAACTGTATAAATTAACCAGCCCAGGTGCTTACTGTAGCAACATGAAGCAAACTAAGACATGCTGTGTGTAAAATACCTTTCAAAACAGCTGACAGAAAAGGTAACCCAGGGTGGAGGCAGCAGTTCCACAGAGGCTGCAGCCACCAGTGCTCCGGAGGGTCAGGTCCCTTAGTGCCTCTCACTTTCCAGGCATGGGGTGGGGATCACATTCCTAAGGCTGAGCCACAGGAACTGACAACAAAGCGACTTTGGAGTCCATTTTCTTCCCCAAGGACTCTACTTCACCCCCTCTCGAGCCCCAAGACCATCAGACTTACCTTCTAAGGACTTGAGAATCGGGTTAATGACTGAGAGAAAGTTCTAACACCTGAGGGCCTGGCTTCTCTTTGGGAATTAGCTAATAATTACAGAATCCGTACATTTAATTAGGCAGAAAACAGCCCCTGATAACAATAATTAGCATTTAAATGTCGCTCTTTAACATCAACTTGCATTAAAGGCGTGTTTATTAATTAGACACTTTCCATAGCCCACAGAGACAAGGGGTGGGCTGGTTATTGCTCTAGGCCGGCCTAGGAAGGCCAGGCAGTGGGTGTGGGTTTCCCTGAGTCAGGCTTCTCCAGCCTCTGGGTCACTTAGAGACTTGCAGAGAAGGGAGTGAGGAGAAGGGGTGAGATGGGGCTGACGGTGTAGGGGAAGCAGGTGTGACCAGCCTCTTCCCTCTCTTCAGTGCTTCAGCCATTGTCTGGTTTTGTGACTGCAGGTCTACGCACAAGCCCTTCTTTGTCCATGAATCCACAGGATCCTTAGGGGCTCACCTAGTTCAGCACGATGGATTTGCAGAGAGAGTACTGAGCTCAGGAGACGTCAGGGCCTTGTGACATTTCTGAACCACAGCAACCCTGATGAGAGTGGGAGAAATGAATTGAGGGTGAAGGAAGAACAGATGGAAAAATAGGGGTTCATCTCCCACAGGACTTGAGCAGGGAGTGGTTTGAATGAGAAATGCCCCTCATAATCTCAGGCATTTGAAGCCTCGGTTCCCAGGAGGTGGTACCATTTGGGGAGCTTTAGGTGATGCAGTCCTGCCAAAGGAAGTAGTCACGAGGTGGGGGTGGGGTCACTAGATGGAGGGGGCAGGTATGGTGGGTTTTTTCTCCTTTTTGTCAACTAGACAAAAATATAATAGAAAAACCAGGGAAAGAATCTTAATAAGGAAGTGCTTACCATCAGTTCTGCCTGTAGGCAAGTCTGTAGGGTATTTTCTTAATTAGTGATTGATGGGGAGGGCTCAGCCTATGGTGGGTGGAGCCAACCCTGGGTTGGTGGTCCTGGGTTCTATAAGAAAGCATGCTGAGCAAGCCATGAGGAGCAAGCCAGTGAATAGCACTGTAATGGTCTGTCCTGTCCCTTTAAGAGACAAGCCCTGCCCACTCTCCCATTCCACAAGTGGATCTTCCTTCTGCTTCCAGCCTATGAGTGCTTTCTTCTTTTCCTCCTCTCTCACAAAGAGGTAGCTTCTCCTCTCCCCTCCTCCCTTGTAGTAATATGAGCGGCGAGGTTGCATCTCCAGCACCC
>NC_022010.1:3250181-3294543 GCF_000317375.1 Microtus ochrogaster | reverse complement strand
CTGCCTAGGCCCATTTCATAGGCCAACCCTTAGGTAGGCGGAGAAAACAGAACAGGATGCTGGGAGAAAGAAGCTGAGTCAGTGAGTCGCCATGATTGTCCCACTGCAGACAGATGCAGGTTAAGATCATTCCTGGTAAGCCAGCTTGTGGACTACATAGAATAATAAAAATGGGTTAGATCAATATATAAGAGCTAGCCAATAAGAGGTTGGAACTATTGGGGCCAGGCAGTGTTTAAAAGACTACAGTTTCCGTGTAATTATTTCAGGTATAAAGCTAGCCATGTGGGCGGCTGGGTGCCTGGGACGCAGCTCCGCTGCTCTTATTTCAACACTCCCTGTTTCTCTTTTTTTTCTCTCTCTCTCTGCCTCTCTCTCCTCATTCCCCTTCTCCCCTTCCCCTCTTTCCCCTCCATAACCCACTAAATAAATATCCACTTTCTCTGCATGGCATGCCTATCAGTCTCTGTCTCTCACCTGCAGTGGTTCCTCATGGGACAAGGGCTCTCACCGGCCACACAGCTCCCTGCCTGGGACCCACTGCCCCTTGTGGCACATTGCCTGCTGTGGCCCCTGCCCCTTGAGAACCTGCGGTGTTTTATTTTTACCATTTCAAGCACCCCTCCTTGGCTTGTGCATCAGTTCCTGCTTCCAGGTTCCTGCCCTGTTTGAGCTCCTGTCCTGACTTCCTTCAATGAGGGACTATAATGTAAAAGAGCAAGCCAAATAAACCCTCCCTCCCCAACTTGCTTTGGTCATGGCCTTGTGTCACAGCAATAGAATGTCAGAGACCAGCTTCAGCAAGGATGCTACTTGGATACAAGGGTTGGTGCGTGGGGACTAGAAAATAAGTAAAGAGAATGAAGATGCAAGTGAAAATAATAAAAGACAAAGAGGATAGTACTGGGAGGAAGTTCCAGTGAACACTGAAATCACTCGTGTGTAATTTCCATTTGCTTAAATACCCCAACCCCCAAAAAGTAGAAGTAAGATAAAAAACTGCATTAACACGATACAAGGAAATGAAAAGATCACTTGAAGATTGTGTGCTACATTCTTAGTTAAACATTCTGTTGCTAGAAGATAAGTCATGCTCACACCCTAGACCAAAACATTCTGTAGGCAAACCACTCCCTGGGTGGAATCCAGTGCTATCTCCTTAAAGGAGTAAAAACTTGGTTGGGTCCTGAGACTTTTGTTTGAGGTAGAAACATATCTACGTCTCTATTCCTGAAATACTAGGTCTGCATATTAGCCATGCTTGTTGACAATGACCTTGAAAAGAACTCTGATCTACATCAAGGTGGACCTTTGAGGTAGCAACACACAGAAACCTTGAAGAAACAGAAGTAAGTTCCAATTCTCTGACCTTTGGTAAGAGTGGAGTAGATCTACCTCCATGGGTCATCTTAATGTCCAAAACCACTAAGTAACCACACCCTAGGTCAGGGTGTGTAGCCACAGTTGTTATTAACAACTTTGAGCAAGCTGAAACTCTCTGACCTTTAGACAAGGTGGAAGTAGGCTATATTTTTGGGCCTCCATGATAGAAACCCTAACTAGGACACACTCTTCCCCTACTCAGACCTGATTATTCATCTTTGAGATGAATCCTGATTTAAGAATCTGAGTAGGGAGCTGGAGTCTGATGAGGGTATAATGACCCCTCAACCCTTGAATCGCTAATGAGTAGTCATAGCTGCTCTGGTTAAGATGGTGATGCCCAGTGGACAGTGTCTGCCACACTGACTAGGGGCAGGGACTTCAGTGTGACCATGACAAAGAACAGGATACTTGCAACGATGGTTTGAAAAAAATCATTCAACAGCTGCAACCCTCAGAAGCCAACAATGGAAAATCCAGGCTTGCATGCCACCATGTGCAAAACACCTGGCTCCATAGCATGTGGAAAGGGGCAGGAGAAGATAGCACATTCAGAGGGGAAGAAGCCGTCCAGTCCTTCATCCATCCAGTCATCCTCTCACCCATTCATCCATCCATCCATGACTCATTCACACTCTCGTCCATCCATCTCAGGCATTCTTCATTTGCTGGTTCACTCTCTTCTCGGCCATTTTCTGGTCTATCTGTGCATTCATTGCCACCATCCTGCCCACTCTTCACCAGGGAGCTTCATTTGCCCAGTGCACCCTACAAATGTGCCCAGCCCCGTAACAGTCACTTTTCTGCCACTGTCATAAACACCATGACCAAGGAAACTTACAGATGAGCTTATTTGGGCTTATGGTTCCGGAGGGATAAGAGGCCATCATTGCATGGAAGCATGGCAGCAGGGGGCAGACACTGCAGCCAGAGCAGGAAGCCAAAAGCTCACATCCTCAACCACAAAGCATAAAGCAGACCAACCAAGCTAGACGTGACTCAGGTTTTTAATCTCAAAGCCCATCATCTCAGGTTTCTATTGCTGTGATAAACACCACGACCAAAAGCAACTAGGGAAGGAAAGGGTTAATCCAGCATATGGTTCCACATCACAGTTTATCATCAAAGGAAATCAGGATAGGAATGCAAGCAGGGCAGGACCTGGAGGCAGAAGCAGAAGTCATGAAAGGGTACTGCTTACTGGCTTCTTCCCCGTGACTTGCTCAGTCTGCTTTCTAATAGAATCAAGGACCACCATCCACAAAGGGCTGGGCTCTCCCCATAAATCACTAATTAAGAAAATGCTCTGGATCTTTTGGAGGTATTTTCTTAACAGAGGCTTCCTCCTTTCAGATAATTCTAGATTGTGTCAAGTTGACATAAAAACTAGCTAGGACAGGTAGGAAATAAATTTTAAATTTGTAAGATAGGGTTTTATACAAACCCACTAGATGCCAGGCCCTTCATCTGAGATTTGAGATCTCCTGGGTCTTGGAGAGCTCTGTAATAGAGGCAATGGTCAACACTGAAAACAGGGTCCTACTGCTTTAACTTGGAGAGTCTAATTTCCTAATTCAGGCCCCAAGGGATGGATTTATTCATTTTTGGTTTACTGAGACAGAGTGTCATGTAGCTCAGGCTAACCTTGAGACCACAACAGATCAGGATGATCTTGAACTCCTGATCCTCCTACCTCCATCTCCTGGATCCTGGGATTACAGATGTGCACCACCACACCTGGATTATGTGGTGTTGAGGATGGACTCAGACACTCCACCACCTGAGCTACATTTTCAGTCCCTTAGTGGATTGAAGGACCACAAACAAATTTTTCTTGAAAAGACAATTCATGGCTTTGACTCAATGCCTCCTTCTCAGTCTCTTCCACATATGCTAGTTGGGTGTTTGTGGTTTTACACTCTTCCTTTTTTACACTCCACCCTAAATTATTCCTGTATCCTCATTTATCATCAGGAAAAGGACCAGACCTTCCTTTCTCTCTGGCACATTCTTTTCTATGGACTATGGGGTGGGGTGTGGGTAGTTCCAACAGGAGAAAATGTTGCAGAAAACCTATGAATCCAAGAATTCTTTCTTGCCTGGCAGTTGTCATGGGAACCTGTAAGTGATCTGTGCAGCTAAGAACTGGGGGGCATCTGCATGGCCACCCCTGATCCACTGCACTCAGAGTGTCTTGTGTCCATTTCACTTTACCCGTATGTTCTGTACACTGTGGTGAGGAGTGACAGTCCTTGCTTCTACCCACTAACATGCCAGCAAAACTGCAGCTGTGGAAGAACCCAACAACGCCTCCAGCATTGCTAAATGCCTGTGTGGGAGGTTGGGGTTTTATTGTGTGAATCCGGGAACCGCAGCTTTGAGAGGCTTCTTATTTCTCAATCTGAGTCCTAGGTAACCTCGGAAAGCCCAGCTGTGTGCCCCACTTCTCCTTCTCTCCTCCTTGGTAGAAAGTCACCCTCAGCACCCCTCCCCAGTGTCTTGTTGGACCCATGGCTTCCTTCTTCCTCCTGACCTCATGTCTACCCCATGTCTACCATCCAACACATGATTACATAAGTAGGTTCTCAGGTCAGATGTCTTAGTATTCTGTTGCCTTGAAGAGGCACCACAACCAAGGCAACTTGTATGAAAGAAAGCATTTAGCCAGGAGTGATGTGGGATGCCCCTCTGTGTGCTATGAATATATTTTTATTACCATTGGTTAATAAAGAAGCTGCTTTGGTCTATGGCAGGGCAGAATATAGCTAGGTGGGAAAGTCAAATTGAATACAGGGAGGAAGAAGGAGGGAGAGGCCAGCAGCCACTGGAAAGCAAGATATACGGTAACAAGCCATGAGCCTCATGGTAAAATATAGACTAATAGAAATGGGGTGATTTAAGTTGTAAGAGCTAGTTAATAATAAGCCTTAGCTAATAGGCCAAACAGTTTGTAATTAATATTAAGCCTCAGAGTGGTTATTTAGGAACTGGTGGATGGTAGAGAAACATCCAGTTAAACATGAGCTTGCTTACAGTTTCAGAGGGTCAGTTCATGACCATCATGGAAGGCATGGTAGCAGGCAAAGAGCTACATCCACAACATAAAGGGATACTGGGACTGGCTTGGGATGTTGAAACCTCAAAGCCCACCCCAAGTAACACACTTCCTCCAACAAGGCCACACCTCCTCATCCTTCTAATCTTTTAAAATGGTGTCATGCTCCCATGACTAAGCATTCAAATAGATGAGCCGATGGGGGCTGTTCTCATTCTAACCACCACACCAGACTTCCTGGGTTCAAAGTCCTCTTCCACCTTCTTTAAGCAGTATAACCTTGGCCAAACTACCTTCCCTCTCTTAGCCTTCATATCCTGAAATAAAATGGGGAGGATAAGAGTTCCTTCCTTACAGGGACCTGGGAGTGATTTTGAGATGCTAGCATCTGTCGGCACACAATTGGTGCTTAGTAACCAGCAGTTACCATCACCATGGGAACCATTATTTCCCATTGTTCCCCTTCTCTGGCCAGTGCCCAGAAGATGGATCTTTCCATCCCTGAACCTCAAATGCTTGAGCCCTGTGGGTGCCGGATGTTACAGGATGGGCACATCGTTCTCCATCAGGTGAGTGCTTATCGCTGCCTGAATCAGGAGATATCTGTAAACGAAGGGGGAAGACTGGAGAGTTCACAGCTTGAAGAGTATGTGACACTTGCATGTACATGCACACACACATATACAGTCATATGTAATGTATGAGCACACATGAGCATACCTCGGTGTGAACACACATAGGCAAACACACATATACACATTATCAACACAAAAACACAGCTCTCACCTGAAAAAAAGAGAGAGTTTATTCTGGAGATAGAATGACTGTGGCTGGGAACACAGGTTTAGGTCTTCCCAAATTCCATGTCCCAACTAGTAAACCATTTCATGAAGTTTTTATAGGAACAGAAAAACTCAGCCACAGATGAAGACACTTTCTAAACTCACTGGTAGATGAACCTTGGCTGAAGGCCTCGGTTATGTTTTGATGATGCTCAGCTTCCAGGTTGGTGGGAGCTGGGGGGGGGGTCTGCTGAGTTAAAACATCTCAGGATTTACCTGTTAGTCATAACATGTTAGGGCCAACACAGGCAGTTAAGGAACGGCTATTCAGGGAGCTGGAGGTAGTCCAAAGTGAACTGATCAGGCTCTGGACCTGTAACATTCCCAGCTCCCCACAGAGATGCCATTCTGGTGAGTCAACCGGCCTTTGACAACACAGCTTTAGTCTCGTGCACAACACACACAAACACATGCTTTGGGTTCTAACATGACTACATACTGTCATATCCAAAGGCAAGATCAGGGTGGCGGAGGAGAAGCTGATTGTGGTCTGTGTGGTCAGTTTGTCTGGGAGAAGAAGCCTGAATAGAGTCCTATAGACAGTTAGCCATCAGCCACTTCCTGGGAGGAGTGGGAGGTGCCCCCTACGTACATTGTTCTGTAGTACTGACCAGTTCCCATGTGACATCACTATTTGTGCACAGCTGGCTCTTGGGGACCAGGATGAGGGCTACACTACACGGTTAGCTTTCAGAGTTCAGGTGTGGGGGGTCGTGAGAGCAAAAGAGATCTCAGTGTTTATGGGAGACAGATCCCAGGAAGCAAGGGCTATCTATCTCAGGCCTGTCCTGGTTGCCGACTGTGGCTTCTCTCAGGAGTGTTACTGGAACACCACTCCTTCAGGAATCCCTGGGCACCTACTGTGTGCTGGGCGCCAAGTGGAGAGACGGCCATGGTCATCAGTGCCACGCCCTTGGGATGATGTGTGAGTATTCTTTCATATGTGACATAGGCAAGCTTGGAGGACTTCCATACTGCCCCCACCATCAGCTCTCATTACTATGGTCCTTATAGCAGAATGCTCCCAACCTTGGGCCCAATCTGTGGGAAAATAAGGTTCAGAAGATCTGAGATCAGTGGTCATGTCATGTTCAGGAAGCCTGGGTGGCCATAATGACCGGATGAGTGCCCACCTCAGGCCTCACCAGAGACTTCTCCCTCCAGCCCTTCTCTTGGGGACTCATGAAGGTCACCAGCCAGGCTCTGCTCTGCCACTCTGCCGATTCTTCATTCCCTGCAGTTTAGAAGCCCATGCCTCCTAATGCCCCAAGTCATTTGCATCAATGAGCCGCCTCCCTCAGGGTCTGCCCATTTCAGTCAGACACAGTGCTGCCCATCTGCTGGAGTATTGTGACCACTTCTGAGATGAAAGCCAAGGTGGGGGTGGGGAAACGCCTCACCATTCCCTCCTCTTCAGGCATCTCCCCTGAATGCTGGCAGATAACAGGCTCACATCTGAAGGAAGCGCTAAACTGGCAAAGAGGAATAGACAGATGCGCTGCTGTGTGCACCTCACCCTGCGCGCTGTGCTTTTTGGAAAGAGGTGGACATGTTTGTCTCCACTAACAGCTCTGTGCCCTTCATCCCCATGCCTCCTATATCCCTGACTCTTGAACAGCAGCCTAGAAGGGGGACCCAGTCTGTATTTCTAGAACGGAATACCTCTGGACAGATGTATTCTTTGGAGACCGTCCTTTACAGCTACGCAGGCTGTAATGCATTCAGGCATGTAAAACAACTTGGGAGCAATGATTTAAGGCTCCCCAGCCCTCCGTCCCTCCTTTCCCCTCCCTGCTCTCTCTGCACCCCCTTCTCTCCAAGTACACCCTTTGCCTCTCCAGCTTCCAAATGGGACTCTGATGGTTTCTGGTTCCAACCTAAGCATTGTCACCAACTTCTGTGCCCCAAAGTGAACAACTTCTTTGAGCATCTCGTGCCTTGGCCACACTCTGGGTGGTTCCCACCTCTGTGTTTCTCTTTGGAGGAGGATGGAATGGGAGATCTCTGCATCCTTCTTTATGCTCTCCTACCCCCATCACTGCTAAGAGAAACAGGAAACCATAGGAAACTTTCCCACCCTCACCTGATCCCCCTATGCTCCCTTCAGTCACAGGATCCCCCTGATGAGAGGGGCTGCTGAGCCTGGAAGCTCCAGACCCCGTCTGCCCTTTTTGTCTTTTCTACCTATCTGTCCTTCAGGCGCTTACCCCAACCCTCTCCACTTTGTCTCTCTTATCCCTCACCCTTTTCAAAGCATCCAACAATGATCTGGTGCTGGAGCACTGTCCCCTCCTGAAGGGACCGCAGCAGAGATCACACTGAGGCACTCAGCCTGACATTTGTTCTCTCTTTCCTTCTCTCACTCCTTTCCTCCCTTCTTCTTTCTTCCTTTATTCTATTATTGTAATAGCAGAGTTAAGGACAGGGCAGTGCAGCCCCAGCCTGCAGACTCTGTTGCTAAGGAAACCACTTCCTTGGTTACCAGCCTTGGTACATTTGTCTCATGATGCCTGAATCCCACAAAGCCACCCCCACTCTGCAGAATGAGGAGATGAGGTGGGAAAGAGGGAGAAAGGAAGGAGAGAGAAGTTGAGAGCTCCAAGGTCAAGGGGTAGAGATGGAGAGACACTTGCAACAACAATGCAGAGACCAAGTGGATGGTGAGGACAGAGAAAGGCAGAGGGACAGTCGGGGGCAGGCAGAGAAGGAAGAGGCACCCTAGGCAGCTGGCAGAAATCAGACCGCAAGGAGGGAAACCATGGCTGTAAGAAAAACAGTGAGGAGGAGGAGGGATGAGAAGAAAGAAAACAAAAGAGAGACGTAAGGGAAGAAGGGCTGAGCCTGAGCCAGGGCAGCTTTGGAGGACCTGCCCGTCCCCTGGCTCTCTTCTTTCCTCCCACGCTGGATGTGGCCACCTTCTTGGCGCCTGGGAAAACCTGGAATTGATTCTAAGAATCAGCCTTATTCTACTTGAGTCTGGGAGCCACTGTGAGAAGACAGCAGGATCCAGCTTGGATGCCCCCTGCCCTCCCTGTACTGGGGACCACTGGAACCCGTAGCTATTTTTCATGTTGCTTTCCATAGTGAGAGCCTTGGCTCTGAAATTAATCTCTGTGGTGGGGCTCAGCAGTGTCTGTGGCTCACAGGGGTCACCAGAGACCTTACCATCCTCTTCCCCAAATGCTTTCTGATACTTGAAATGACTGCTGGGTACCTGGTAAGATGTGAACTCTATAGAGATGGAGGCTTTTAAATCCTCTTTCAGACTCTAAAACAGGGAGCAGGGTGTGTCACACCGTCAGTACATGCGTAGGAAGTATGTGCAGGGTGTGCCACACCGACAGTGCATGCTTAGGAAGTATGTGCAGGGTGTTTCACACTGACAGTACATGCTTAGGAAGGGTGTGTGGGTGATGATCACAGAAGCTACTTTAGTTCCTCTTAAGTCTGAAATAGAAAGATTTGAATGCAAATGGCCACAGGCTGGGCAGATATTGGCAAGTGCTTTAGCCTAGCTTCACCTCTGGCCGTGGCCGGACCATCAGGGAAGAGTGGAAGATGGATTCAGCAGGTTCCGTGTGATCCTGAGACAAGAATCCAGGCCAGCTAGATGCTACATGGCTTCCCTCACTGGGAGTGGGTGGGCACAAGTGGCCTCAGGGACATAGAGAGACCTAGGTTCAAAACAGTTTATTGGTTCTGGCCACTAGGACTAGTCAAGCCTTGATGTAAGATCACATCAGGGCACACACGGCCAAGGCTAAGACTCCTCCTAAGCCAAGACTCTGACTTAGTCAGCACCAGAGTCAGTCAGGACACAGATTAAGGACCAGTCAAGAGACATCAATTGCATCTGTTTGGGGCAGGTCAGGGATCAGCCTGGGAACATGGTCAGAATGGTCAAAGAACCAGGAGTAGGGTTCAGTATGCATAAAACCAGACTTGGGACTCAGTCAATGTGGAGTTAGGATAAGGAGTATGGTTAGTCTAAGACTGATCATGGACCAGCATATGTCTAGAATCATATAAACTGTATCAGGATTTAGCTGCAATCCAGGTACAAAGGTCTAGGTTTGGGTGACCCAGGTTCAAGGGTCTATGTAGATGGAAGTTTCTGTCCTGTCCCATCCCAGGTGACACATGTTCAAGGGTCTAGGTTTGAGTGACCCGGGCTCAAGGGTCTAGGAACGGATACATCTGTGACAGGTAAGAGTTGGCTTACGATTGAGATGTGAGTCAGCCCAGGCCCACATGAACTTACTCAGCCAGCATGGCTCTCGGGAGCAGCATGGCTCTCGGGAGCAGCATGGCTCTCGGGAGCAGCACTCCCTCCCCCATGACTCTACCACTCAAGTCCTTCTTCTTGCTCCTGTGTCGGGGGCTGGGACTTTGAGTGGGGTGAAGACCCCTCCCCACTGCCAACAAGGCAACATTAAAAGCCCTTTCTCCCTCTGGCTGGGAAAGTCTCTGGTCACAGCCCTCCCCAGAGAAGCTGCAGTCTGGTGTGAGAAGCCAGGGTAGAGGTCTGGGGACTGAATGGGCCAACCACAGCATTCTCGGCATCAGAGAAGCTTCCCTGTGTCTCTTTGTTGTCACTGGCTCCCATAGTGAAGAAACATGTACAGCAGCCACACGGGGCCTCTGTCACTCACATATACAGAAGAGACCTCTTAAGAACACGTCTTCCACATCTGTGCACAAGCCCAGAGAATTTCACACCTCAGCCCTTTCTTGGACATTCTCTTCTCTCTCTCACACACACACACCCAAGAAAATGTCTCATCTGTGAGTGCAGCGTCTACAACAGGGCCACATGGTAGAATTAGCAACAAAACTCTTTAATGATCGCATTGACCTGAGGAATCTTTGAACAGAAAGTTCGTGACCAGAGGTGGCCACTAGCAAGGAACTGGTCCAGGTTCTGGAGCCAGAGAGAATGACCTCCAAACTGTAGGGGAGAGGTGGTCATCTGCTACCCAGTAAAAGAAAACTAGAAATGAGCCTGGAGGGAAGAAACACCATACAAAATACATTCAGAGCCCTCTGGCTGAGCCCTGGGGTGGTCCAAAGCCTCCAGATGAGGGCACTGGAGAAGGGAATCAGGTAGAGTCTCTGGCCCTTCCTTTTTGCGTGGCCAGTATCCAAGGGGCAGAATGTCTTGGTCATATTCCTCTTAAAAAAATATATCTCTTTTCATGAACCTTCTCCTGGGTTCCTTGGCTAGCTGGGAATGAGTGTTTGCCCCAAAGCTGCGGGGGGGGGGGGGCTGCTCCAGACAGAAGAGCAAGGGGGCTGTGACTATGGCTTTTGTGTCTGTGCAGTGGAAATGATGAAGGTGTGGGCTGAAGGGGAAGCCGCAGGGATCCAAGGTGGGGAGACAGGATCCTGGATGCATGCGCTTGAAAACATGACCAGTGACCTAAGTCAGAAATCCTTTGGTTTGGTGTCTCAGTGTCGAGAGCGGTGGTGCTGTGGAAATGGAGGGCCATCCATTACCCCATTTCTAAGGAGTCCCCAGTAGGGACTGGCCCTGTTGGGCTATATGCAAGGGAAGGGAGGCTGATGTCTTGGCAGGTAGGGGGCTATTTTGAGTGTGGCGCCTTCTGAGTTGGAGCACTTTTGTGCTCCCCTGGGTAGTAAAGGACTCCCCAGTTAAGGGACTCAGGGGGGCAGTGTAAGATAGACATGTTGGATCCCACCCTGAAAATATGGGTCACTGGGGCTCTGTATTGGGCACATGGCCAACTGCTGGGTTGATTTTTGGTACTTAAGGGACTTTGGAAGAAGGATCAAGAATCCCAAAGTCACTCCCAACCCCAAGACATAGTGTGGGCAGAAAGGACAGTTTCAGTCCTGGTGGAACGGTACCCAGCTTGGATCTCACATGTGGGGGCAGCTCCCACGGTGGTGCCAAAGCACCAGTCTTCCTACCTCAGAAGTCAGACTTCTAAGGCCATGGAGACGCATACCAGACACCTGTCTGTCACACAGAGGAGGCCTGAGAGAGATCAGAAAGCCGGTGCTTGCTCAGGGAAAAAGACAGGGGCCCTCACAGTCAGCTGCAGGGTCACCACTGCATATAACCGTCTATCAGCTGTCACATTCAGAACCTCCCAACCACTGCCGTCTCCATGATAAACATTTCCCCTTTCTCCCCAACATCAGGGATATGGACTCCCCAAACAAGGCAGTCAGGGGAAGGTGCCTGGTTGTCTCCTCCCCAGGCATCGGAGGGGCCTCTCTGATGGCAGGCAGAAGCCCGGGGTTGTCTTTATGCCAGAGGGAAGTCAGCTCTTGGAGCCACGGGGGTTGCTCGGTCCCTCCCTGGCTATCCATCATCTTGGGCCGTAGGCATCGGGCACCCCTGTGAGGTTGCGACTGCGCAGTGCTGTGTCTACCATCCTGATGTAGGCGGCGATGGTCCTGCGCATCTCGGCCGTGTACGGGTCATACTCCAGCTTGCGGAGCCCGGAGCGCTTGAAGTTGCCGTCCTTCTGGCTCTCCACGCACAGCAACCGGTCTTCCCTGACCACCACACCCAGCAGGCTGACCATTCGGCCCAGCTGGGCAAAGAGGTCCTGCTTGAGATCCTCGAAGTGCACCACAAGGACTGTCTTGCCAAATTTGAGCCAGTCCAGCGTGTGTGTGGCCCACCATGGGGCATAGTTCCTCACGAACTCAGGCCACTCTGCAGAGACAGCAAGGGGCCAGCAGATGACACACCTCCCAGACATCTGAACCCACCTAGAGTGGCATTCCAATTGTATTTTAATAACTAAAACTTGCCTGAAGATCAGAAAAGTAAAATAGCCACTCTGGCCAGCCTTACAGACCAGGCAGTGGTGACACACCTTTAATCCTGGTAGCCACACTAGTTTGCCATAGAAACCAGGTGGTAGTGGTGCACGCCCTTAATCCCACAGCTAGAGAGATTGTAAAACAGGAGGAGACAGCTCTCGGTCTCAATCTCATTCTGAGGTTTCCTGGAGGCAGGATCGCCATTTTCGGACTGAAGTCAAGATAAGAGCCAGTGGCTGACTGCTTTGCTTTTCTGGTCTTCAAGTTAAACCCCAATATTGTCTCTGAGTTCTTATTGATCATGCTACACCCACCTGTGATCTCTGGGGTCACACACACTTGACTGGAGCCTGGTTCACTGACCAGACACAGTCAGCCCTATATACAAGGAGACCACAACATGTAAGTAATGCTACCACGATGTGGAGGTGCGGAGATAAGACATGCAGAATTATACAGGAAGGGCTGGGGAGTAGGCCTCTGCTTGCCTAGAATGCTGCAGGCCCCAGGTTTGATCTCAGGAACCAGAGATCTTAGAAAGAAGCTGCGTCTCCAGACCCTGATTGATTAGAAAGGCAGCACCATTGTTCTAATATTTGGTTTGGTTTGCTTGCTTGCATTCAGAATTCTAAAGGCAATTTAGATTCTGCTATTTGGCTCCTTTTCAGTGGGATGTGTAGGAGCAAAATTACCTTCCCTTGGACTAGTTCTAGCTCCTTGGAACCGCCATTCCTTGCCCACTCCTGCATCAGAACTAACTCTCCTGACCAGTAGACAGAAACCCTTTGGAATCCATTAACTTAGCAGATCACTAGTTTCCTGCAATTCAGAAACTAAGACCGCCATCAGATAGCTTCTTGGTCTACAGCAAGGTCTCGCTGTACCCACCTCTCTGACAGACCCACCAATGCATTTAAACTTGCCTTGATTCAGGCTGTATCTGTCCTATAAAACTATAAAAACTTTATGAAATTGCTTCCATGTTGGAACATGGAATTTGGGGTAACCTAAATCTGTGTTTCTGAGCCATGGTCACTCAAAATGACTCCAGAATAAACGAGCTCATATTTCCTTTAAGATGAGAGCTGTAGTTTTTGTGTCAACAGATATGGTGACATGCGGCGTTCTAAAAATGGTTCACTTTTCACAGAGGAACTGCCTGAATGGAAGCCAGGTACCTGCATGCATCCCGTGAGCCCTGGCCATCTGGTGTGATTTCCTCAGGTGGGTCATTGGTGAGCTCTTTCCTTGGTTTTGTGAACAGTCTATTTGTCAACCCTGAGCTGGTTAAAAGACCATATTTCGATAGCAATCTCTTTAGTCTGCTTTCAGAATATTTGCTTTGCGGTTATCTGTTTGTTTGTTTGAAAGCATTTTGGTCTAATATTTGGTTTGGTTTGCTTGCTTGCATTCAGAATTCTAAAGGCAATTTAGATTCTGCTATTTGGCTCCTTTTCAGTATTTTATCTGCTTCTGGGACTTTGAAGGCATTTTAGTTTCTGTTTTGTTGTGGTTTTTCTTGTCCTTGAAATGTTTTCATTTATATCACTTGACCTTTGCTTCCTGACATTTGACCTTTGCTTCCTGATGCTCCTCAAATGCTTAATTCTGCTTTTTTTCTGTTACTTCTCCTGTGACCTTGTCAGATCTTTAGCTTAGGAGTTTTATGATAGGGACACTGAAGGGGAGAGGCACTTGTTCGCCCCCACCCCAAACCACGCCACAGAGTTGAGGCATCAGGGGGAATGCCTCTCTGTGTGCAACAGCCTCAAGGAAACTCAGCAAACATGCCTATTCTGGGTCAGAAGACATTTCACTGGCTCGTCCGTCTGCCCGGAAAGACACCGGTTTGTTCACCTAGAGTCTTGAGTGCCCTCACGTTTACGTAACATGTAAGGAAGACCCATAGGAGAAGTTGGTTTCAGGGTAAAAGCTGAGAAAGCCTTTGCCAAAAGCAGCACAGAAAACTGACCAAAACCACATAGTCTCTAGCTAGTACAGATGGGTAACTTCTCAGAATAGAAAAAAGAAAGAGAAAATATATATATATATATATCAAGGCGGCAATGAGGTTTCCACAGAGGGGGAACTGCCTGGAGGTAAATGGCCATCTGCCTCTCCAGCAGCTCTAGGAGTGATAATTGCTGACTAACTTGCAAGTGTTTGGAAAAAACACACTAAAGATAGCCCAAACAGTTACCTCCAGAGTAGGAGGCAATAAAAGCAAAGTCCTAGGCAAAAATCACAAATAGGCAGCCGGCTTTAACTGAGATGTAAAATGATCTCCCAAAACTGATCAAATAGGCAATTCACAACAAATAGCTCTTAAGCCAGAGGAGTTAAAGTAGACGCTAAAATAAAAAATTAATAAAAACTTTTGGGAGGTTTATGCCAAAGGTCAATTCTGAGATAGCTCTCCCCTCCTCCCTCTTCCCCCACCCCTCCCCTCTTTTCCCTCTTCCTCCCTTTTCCCTTTTCTCTGGTCTGCTCATCGTGGCCTCCTACCTTACCTTCTCTTTGAGCAGCTTCTTTCCCTTTAACTCCCACGCTTATATCACCGTGTCTTAACCAGCTCTAAAAGTCCTTTTGGCCTTAAAACCCCAAATCTCAGCTTGGACTGAGCTTAGGGGACCACGTCAGACTATTAAAGATAACCAAATGCATCTGTCTGTGTCCCCTCTCCAGCATTCCTGGGGACTTATCCTGAGCCCCACCTTCAAGCATCTTGGGGAGTTTCCCTGTTTGCTATCTTGACCTGTCAATCCTCCTAAACATGGGGTTCTGAGTCCCTCTTATCTAACAAGAAACTCTCTAAATGTTTAAGTGCCACCGACACCAACGGTAGACATTTCCCAGAGCCACCAGCTCTGTTACTGGGTCTTTTTCAGGAGAACTTCATCATCAAAACTGATCCCCGGAGTAACCAGTCTGTTAGAAATCGCTCTCAAGAGACACGTGTCTCAGTTGACTGTCACTGTTGAAGCCATGGAACCTCAGGACATAGGAGTTCCCCAGGAATCTCATGTTGGGAGTGGGAAGGGCACCAGCTGGAGGGGGACCTTGTCTCCCTGATTTCAAACAGTTCTAGCAACTTTTCAAATCCCTCAGAGAGACTGAAGCCTGATGACGGCACCACCTCCACCAGGTCTGATTAGTCTTGTATAGCCTCAGCCCTCTCTCTATGCACTGACCTCACTCTAGGTCCCGAGACAAACCTGCAGGTTTGATGGATCTTATTGTCTCCCTTCCCATGTTGATCACATGACTAAATCTCCTTTTTGTCCATTCCACTTTTCATTTGGCTCTTTTAATGGTCCCAAATCTTTTTTTGGGGTGGCAACTAACGTGAGTTTTTAGATTAAAAAAAATTAAATCTGCTTTTAAGAACAAGATGTGATCTCCTGATCCTTAACCCAGTCTGGTTTACAACATGGACCCTAACCCTTGAGGGTGGAAAGTAACTATATGATGCTCCTTCTCTAGGATATGTTTTTCCCAGTGAACAACCGCCACCCTCGACACACTAAACTCTAGCTCATAGACTAACAGGCTAACTCACACCTGTGCTTTCGCTAGGTCTCCTTCACATGTGTTTGTATGTGCACCAACAATTCAAGGGTGTTTTTGAGCAGCGCTGCCTCTTTAAAAATAAACGAGGGGATGAGCAGGGTTTCAGCAGGATTGCGTACCTTGGCAAGGCCAATGGAAGAGAAAACCCTACATCTGTATTTTTTGAATTGTCATTTTAAAAACTTACTTTGAGGTTTGCATAGACATCTTAGAGTTTATAGATCATCTTAATGAGTTACACCATAGTTCAGAATGTAACAGAATTATTCAACTCTGTTTCTAATTAAAAAGAAAAATAAAATCATGAATGCTGAGCTCTGTCCCAGTCTTTACACCTTATACTTTTGGTGACTAAAAAAAAGAAAGGCTTTTGCCAGCAATGACAACAGAAACCTCACACACATAAAAGCAAAACACTTCAGGCCGGGCGGTGGTGGCGCACGCCTTTAATCCCAGCACTCGGGAGGCAGAGGCAGGCGGATCTCTGTGAGTTCGAGACCAGCCTGGTCTACAAAAGCTAGTTCCAGGACAGGCTCCAAAACCACAGAGAAACCCTGTCTTGAAAAACCACAAAAAAAAAAAAAAAAAGCAAAACACTTCAAAGTACCTGCTATAGAAATTTTACTCTTTAACAGACACTTAATTTAAATTTGCTTAAGTAAACCAAAGCTAATCTTCTTTACCTGTATTAATGACTATTGAATATTTAATATACCATATTTTGTTTTATATTACAGCCTCCTGAACTTACTTTAAAAATTACCCCATTAATTTTTTTCTAAGATAGGCGTGGTGGCGCACACCTTTAATCCCAGCACCAGAGAAAGGCAGATCTCTGAGTTCAAGGTCAGCCTGGTCTACATAGTGTGTTCCAGGACAGCCAAGACCTCATAGAGAAACTCTGTCTCAAAAAAACAAAGAAAAAATTCTTTTCTAAATTTTGTAATAACAATAATAATAAGATCAAAATATGTTGCAAAAGGATTGTTTGAAATGGATATGGTTATAATGAGGCTAAAATAACACTGAAGTTATAAAACTTAGAGGTCAATCAGTGCCCTGAGATAAAACTAATGCTTAATTCTCTACAATGCTTTCATTATTGATTTGTTTTTAGTAATGTTTACCCCTCTCTCCAAAATAAAAAACCACTTAAAACAACACAATCCTTTGTTTATTTAGCCTTCGACTTAAATGGACATTTAAAACCTGTGATTAAATGTTTTCCCACTGAAGAAAGCTTTTGTGTTTTGAATAGTCATTGCTTTAATCATTAAAAAGAAATCTGTTTATAGTCTTATACCTATCTAGAATATACTTACTAAATTCAGTAATAGTTGTAAAACTTTGAAAAGGACAAATATTTAAATCTGTTTACACAGTTTGGTCTACTAACTAATGAGCAACACGGAGTATTTTAAGTTTTTTAAGTAGGATAACTAAATTCAAAGTTAGTCACAGACTCTTCCTCAAAGGGTAAAGACAACCAGACAGTTTTATCAACTGAAAGGAAAAAGACAACATAGCAAAGACTCCATTCTGTGTCCAGGTCCTTCTGACTCACCCCTGGAGACTATACTCTGCAAATTATATAACAGTTACATAAAATAGATTTTGTTTTGTTTTGTTTTTTTGAGACAGGGTTTCTCTGTATGGAACTCACTCTGTAGACTAGGCTGGCCTTGAACTCAGAGATCCACCTGCCTCTGCCTCCTGAGCGTTTGGGTTAAAGGTGTGCGCCACCATACCTGGCTTTATAAAATAGATTTATATTATATAAGATTTATGTAAATATAGTCATACTATAGGGCTATAATTTCCACCAATATAGTAATTATAAAGGTGCATTGCTGGATGGTAATTGTGTTTTCACCATGTTGACATAGGCAGGAGTTAGCTCTACTCAGTTCTCACAGGTCCGTGTCATGGTGGTCATCATTTAACAGAAGAGGAAACCGAGGCAGAGAATGGGTGAGCCAAGGTCACTCAATGAGCCGCAGAGCAGGACTTGGGAGACGTGGCTGCAGAATGTGGGTCTTTTGCTACCATTAAACAATGACAGCTTGCTCACAGGGAGTGGTGGCTGTGCAAAGGGAGTGGTGGGCTGTGCACAGGGAGTGGGGGCTGTGCACAGAGTGGTGAGCTGTGCACAGGGAGTGGTGGCTGTGCACAGGGAGTGGGGGCTGTGCACAGAGTGGCGGGCTGTGCACAGGGAGTGGTGGCTGTGCACAGGGAGTGGCGGGCTGTGCACAGGGAGTGGTGGCTGTGCACAGGGAGTGGCGGGCTGTGCACAGGGAGTGGCGGGCTGTGTACAGGGAGTGGGGGCTGTGCACAGGGAGTGGGGGCTGTGCACAGAGTGGTGGGCTGTGCACAGGGAGTGGGGGCTGTGAACAGGGAGTGGTGGCTGTGCACAGGGAATGGCGGGCTGTGTACAGGGAGTGGCGGGCTGTGCACAGGGAGTGGCGGGCTGTGTACAGGGGGTGGTGGGCTGTGCTCAGGGAGTGGTGGGCTGTGTACAGAGTGTGGCCAGAGCCCAGGGCAGTGGAGGATGGCTGAGGAGGTGGGAGAGTGGGGTGGGGACAGACTGTCAGCACCCTGACCTAGCCCTGCAGCTGTGCAATAAGCATGTCTACTCTCCTCCTTGCTGTGGCTCAAGAAGTCATCCTGCAGGGCTGGAGAGATGGCTCAGTGGTTAAGAGCATTGCCTGCTCTCCCAAAGGTCCTGAGTTCAGTTCCCGGCAACCACATGGTGGCTCACAACCATCTGTAAAGAGGCCTGGTGCCCTCTTCCGGCCTGCAGGCATACACACAGACAGAATATTGTATACATAATAAATAAATATTAAAAAAAAAAAGATCAGTCAGCCTGCTGACTCCCAGGGATCAGGCCTCCTTTGGGCTCTGCAGGCCCAATTCTTCTTCCTGACCACACAGTGAGTCATTACTGTGTGGTCACCCTGCTTAAGCATCTGTCTCCACCGCCCACTGAGCCCGTGGGGATGGTTTAAACAGGATTGTTAATCTTGATTGTGTGGTCTCTCTACTCTTTATTTAAGCTGTCACGAACTGTCTCTTTGGGGGGCTCATCAGCCATCTTGCCATGGCATAGAAAGTCATGGGAGGGCGCCTATGGGGTTGCCTGACTTGAGAGGCAGGTTACACGGAGCACTGCAGGCAGGTTACACGGAGCACTCCTTGGGTAGTTGTAGAGCAAGCAAATAAGAAGAGCTGCTGAGGCTCAGGTGGGAGGGAAGTCAGGAGACTGCCCAAGATGGGCACTGGGATGCTGGGATCAGCATCAGCCCCAACTCAGCTGGAAAACACCAAGGAGGCACTGAAGACTCAATGGTTGATAGCCCCTCCAGTATGGGCAGCACATGACAGACCAGTGAGTCTCTCAAGCTAGGTGGGGGACCTTAAAATCCTCCTAGATGCTCTGAAAGGAAAAGACTATAGTGCATCTGTCACCAGGAAGGAGGCTAAGACTCAGACAAGTGAAGTGACTTGGTCAAGGTCACGCAGCAGGGAAATACCATCCGATCCAGCCCGCCTCACTCTGGCCCAGATCCTCTCCAGACATCAGCAGCCTAATCCTGGCTTCCTCCCACAGCCTGGTACCCAGCAGGAGCTGGGGGTAACCGCTGCTGAACTAAATTGAAATTCCAACTGCTAAATTGCTCCATGATAAAAGGCTGCTTTTCTTGACGGAAGCTGTCCTGAGATGCCTAGCTTCCGGTCCCCTCCTGGAACCCCACGGCTACTTGGGAAATATTTATGCTGGCGACAGGTTATTTTTTATTCCTAAAATAGATTATTCACAAGGCAGCTGACTAATTGGGCCCGTACTGTTATAATTGGCTAGGACCAGATGTATCTGGATGATTGGGAAACTTTAAGTACGCAAGGGGGCTCCCTCCCTTAGTCAGCCTCTTTCCCACTCTGGAGTCACCTCCCAGCGTCCTTAGTGACTCAGGACAGCTACTGCAGGAGAAACCCAGGTGAGGCTGGCCTTTGTCATCTAGCGCCCACAGGTCTAGACTTCAGGTGTGGCTCCATTTGCCTGTGTGTCTTCCGATCACACCACCTGCACTATCCTGAGGAAGCTGCCTCTCTGTCTATCGGCTGTGTCCATCCTTCACCTCGGCTGCTGGCTAAGACACAGCTGTCCACGGATGACTTTCCAGCCAGGTGGCTGGGCTGGGAACCCTGCTCTTCTCCATCCACACTGGGTGACCTTGGAAATGCTGCTTGCTCTCTCCTTGAGTGGCATCCCTAACCTCTCAGGCTAATAAGCTTTGCAAAGGTCCCGACAAGGTACTAGGTGCAGAAGAGTAAATGCTATCTATGAGCATCCTTGCTGATGTCAGCACTTAGCTTTTCCTGAGACAACCCCCACGTGCCCCATCCTGCTGGTCCGACTTTCCCTCCCAAGGCTTAGCAGCACCCTAAGCTGTTCTGAGCTCTTCCATATCAGATGTTTGCCCACACTCTCCAACCCTTCACCTCTCAAAGCCCCCAAATGAGTCCTCTACAAAGAAGAATAGAAATGGAAACAAAAGCCCTTCCTAGCTCAGGGCTCCTGGTAACTGATTAGCACCCACAAATCCGGAAACAAAGGCACCCTGGGGAGACAAGACCACACAGGTGTGCCTGGCTGCACACTGCGCAGAGGTCTCCTGCTTCATCTTCTGTTGTCAGGAGAGAGCAAGCCCTGATGAATGGCTGCTCGGTGCCAGTTCCCCACGGAATCATTAAACACAGGATCTGTTTCATTACACAGATCCAGGACAATTCACCTTGTGTAATCATAGCACAAAAAATTTTGCCTTGGTCCTGCTCCAGAGGGGTTGTAAAATTAACGTTATGGAACCAAAGTTTGGGGGTGGGGAGGCTTATCTCCATCTAATTAGGAGGGGGCAGTGCTATGGTGATTGCATGCACACAGCGGCTGTGGGGCCTCCCCTCCCAGATAACCCTCCCACCTTACATCAAGGGTGTCCCAAAGCAGTTCTTAAAGCTTGTGAGAACACTGGAGCCCCTGAGAAATCTGCTTGGACACAGACTCTGAAGTATCCAAGATGCACTGGTGCCATTGGTCCCGGCCAGCCCTGAACAGGAAGGGTTTAAGGCAGTGGCACTTAAGTTGGAGTGTGTATCAGGAAGGTCCCCAGAGCTGGTAAAAATGCAGCGTTTCTGGGTGGGCAGCTCTCGGGTGGAGTCTGGTAACTGGTCTTGCTAATGAGTCCTCCAGTTGTCCTGGAACATAGGGTGTCAAAGAAGAGGGCTGGGTAGGTAGAGCTTGGGGGCTCTTGACCTGAGGAGTTGATAGAGCTAGTCTGTCCCCAGTAGGAGGTGAGTCTGGACCAATCCCCCATGTACCCTCTGTTGGTTCAGCCCTGACTCAGCACTGACCTAAAGGGCCCAGGTGTCCAAAGAAGGAAACAGAGCAGATGAGGCGGCTGCTGCGGGAGTAAATGTCTCTGGACGTGGAGGCTGGCGTGTGCATGTGTGTGCATGCGTGTGTGCGTGCTTGTGTGTGCTCGTACGTGTGTGCATACGTGCGTGTGTGTGCGTGTGTGTGTGCGCGTGTGTAAATCAATGCCTGGGTTGGAATCCCAGCTCAGCAGCACCCAGGGTGCTAACCAATCTCCATTTACCCTGCTACAGGAACCACAGGGGTGGCTCAGTGATGAGTTGGGGGCCACACTCCCCAACTCCCCTCTTCTCTCAGATCCCAGGAGGTCCAGGAAGAGGAGAGCTGGACAGCTTGGCCACTGGGCATCCCAGCGACCTTAGTGATCTCTACCTCTCTGGGCCTCACTTTTCTCAGGGTTCTCAGGGCAGATGCTGGGTCCATGTTCCAGCCTCGGCCTGTTTGCTGGCACAAGCCTCTCACGCAGCTGGGGAAGAACTGTCAAACCTGCTTCACCTTGGGCTCTGCTCTCCACCCAGTGGGGTGACACTAACAAGCCTCCAAGCCCTCTGAACCTTGTGGGTTGGAGTTGTTGGGTGGCTTCACACAGCTGTAGGGTCTAACCGCCATGGAGGGAGGGGCTGGACACAGGCCATGTGGTACCCAGGGAAGGACCCACAAACTTGTGGCCATCAATGCCATCTAGATTTCACCAGCAGTGTCTCTACCACCATGATGAGAACCATAGCTGTTGAGTAGAGAAAGGATACCTTCTAGATCCTTGCACCCCACTATTTTCTCATCTCCCTAAGTCCAGAAAATTAGAGCTATTCAAGAAAGTGTAAGGGCTGGGAGTCCCCTTACAAAGGAGTTCCTCTGCAAAGTCTGAATCCTTAGCTCCTGGGCTACATAGCTGGTATTTTGGGTGTGGCCCCATGGAGCCTTAGCCACCAGTGCTGCTCTGCACAAGCTAAACTCTGCACAAGCTAAACTCTGAAGAGTTTCCCGCTAGCCACCCTGCACCCCACACCACCCCAGGCCTGGCTTGTCACCCCATGCTGGCCACCTTGCACCCCACATTGCCCCAGGCCTTGTCACTCCATGCTGGCCACCCTGCACCCCACACCGCCCCAGGCATGGCTTGTCACCGCATGCTGGCCACCCTGCACCCCACACCGCCCCAGGCCTGGCTTGTCACCCCATGCTGGCCACCCTGTACTCCACACCGCCCCAGGCTCTCCCTCCTGTACCTTTGCCTTTCCAGTGGGCATGGGCAGCAAATCCTATGTGGCCTCCATACTTGCGGTTGAACTCAGCCATGAGGGCCTTGTAGGGGTTTCGGATGAGCAGAATAGCTGCATCGAAGGCTTCGATCTCCTTCTGGCCACTCTCATGGGTCTTGATGCAGATGGTCCGCCCACTGCGCCAGTGGTCTCGCTCACCTTTGAACCCTGTTCCCAACCCCAGGCAAGAAGTCAGAAGCTGGTGAGAGGGGAGGCAGGAAGCACACACCACTCCTTCCACACCCCCTCTCAGCATTCCTCACTCTCTTGACTCAGGGATTCCTTCCTGTGTATTCTGAGCACCCACGGTACTGAACATCATGACAGAAGCTGAGCAGAGCCTTACGGCTTCTGAGAGCGGCGTCTGTTAACCCAGGCTGCAGGAACTGAAAGTCACAGCCACTGTCAGTCAATGCAGCAGGACAGGAGCAGGCCCAGGAGGGATCAAGCTAGGTGTTTCTGTTTTGGACCTGGGCTACACCTTCACCTTCTGAGGTACAGAAATGGCCCCAGCCTTCTGGGTAGAGAACCGGCTAGCCCAAGACAAGAAAGGATAGGGACCACAGATACCAAAGACCTGGGGTGACTGAGAGGGAACATTGTAAGGTGGTGGCGGAGAACAGGGAGCTAGAGAGGGCCGTGGGAGTCCTGATGCATTCAGAGGCACCAAACCAAGGCTCCCAAACCTGTGTGTCCTTACCCCGCAGGACTCCCACGCTCTGAGCTGAGGCATTGGGGACAAGGTCAAGTGTGGCCTTCATGCTATTTCTAAGACAGCGAGTGACCCTGACACCATGTCACAGTCTCTGGGCCTCAGTTTCTCCATCTGTACCTTCTTTACACAGCCTTTGTGAGAAACTGGTGAGGCACACAGCACGAGGACTGAGCTGCTCCCTATCCCCTTCCCTGTAATTATGGACTGAACGAGCCAAAACAGATCCTTCTTTATACTGTTTTTGTTAGGATTTCTGCCACAGAAACTAACAGAAGCCACAGAAAGTCCTGGGCCAAGAGGTCCCGGGACCTAGCAGGCTGTGGGGTAAGGTGTCTTCCTGCTCAGCCTATGTCTAAAAGCTTACATACAGCTTTTAAAGTGGATGAAGGTAAGGTCTGGCATGTCTCCTGATCCTGTTCTAGGGGTCCAGAGAGTCATGGCCGCCCTCCTAGGGCCTCTGGGCAGAAGAGACAGGAATGGGCTGCCCTTTCCCTTGGGCTGCTTGGGCCGAGCCTGGGATTAGACCAGCCTTGCCAATTTGGGCTGGCTCATACCTGTGACAAGATTAACGGTTTTGGGGGTTCTCTGTGGCACAGTATTCTGAGGGCACCGAGGATGAGGCTTGGGAGAGAGAACGGGAAATTCACCACACATACCCTGGCTAAATGCCATGGCACACGTCCCGTTGGTGGGCTGCTGTACAGCCCACCTGTATTTCATTCTGTGGCTTCCCACCTGTGGCTTCATTCTCTCTTCACTGAAATCCATTTTATTACAGGCCCAGCGTCTGGTGGCATACAAGAACCCACACGCTCTCAGAGGAGAAAATGTCCTCAGAAACATGGCATTCCAGATGTAATGGCAATCCCCATGCCCAGGAGCTAAAGCTGATGGACTGGCATTGCCACAAGATGCCACGAAGTCGTCCTGGTTATAGTGTGGCCCCCATCTCCAGAAACCAAACCCAACAAAATAGTAATGGAAACTTCCTAATTCCCTATACAAGGCATCATGATGTCATCAACAGGGACAGTATGGAAAGTCACCTCCCTGTCTTGGGAGATCTGAGATGCTGTCTCTTTGATGCCATGATGGCATCAACTGAACTTGATATTTGTGGAGACTAAAAATAAATACAAACAAGATGAGCCACAATCATCTAGAAATACTTAGAGTCCCTTGGGGAGCCGGCCTATGGACAGGGTGGGGTTGGGTGGAATGCGTTCAAGAAAGAAGCTTCAGTAAGACGATGGGCTAGGCTAGGCGTTCCTGAGGAATGTTGCTCAATTGACAGAGTCACAGGGAATTGCTGAATTCCACCACCAGGAGCCCCCCTTCTGCACCCCTCTTTTCTACAGAACCCGGCACCACCATTACACAAATGTGGCATATTTAAATATCACTTTGCAGAGTCAACACAGGGATCTACTTATTTGGGGAGCATGTGACCCTCGGGTTCTGAGGAGCCACTAGGAAATTGTTCCAAGACATGGGCTCAGAGCTTCAGGAAAAAAAAAACCCTGTACACACACACACACACACACACACACACACACACACACACACACACACACACCACATACACACACACATATATACACATACACAATGTTTTCTCTTGTCTCTCTCTCACACTTTACACTACCCATATTACAGATTGTGTGTGCCTTGCATCACAGTGTCCCCAAGGTCCCCTCCTGGCACTATCTGGTCATAAAAGAACATAACCAGAAAATCTCTGATGCCAACTCCCCATGTTCCATATGAAGAGCTCAAGGCTCAGGAGTGTGAGGCTCTGAGCCCAGGCCCTGTTTACAAAGTGCTATGAACTTTCAGAATGACGGCCCCTTCGCTCTCTGACACCAGGAGGGAGTTGGTAGAGGAACAGGACCAGCTGTCTAGGCAGCTGCTTCCCTTCCCTCCTTTAAACCTCTGAGGGAAAACAGAACCTCAGAACCCATCTTAACATGCCTTAGCAAAGTGGGGTTCTCTTAACTTGACACAGGAGATGAAACCACGTTAGATCTCTGATCTCAATGATCCTACAGACACCCTTCTCTGAGGGTGGAGCCTACCTGAGACGGTCTGACCTGTCCCCAGCCACCAGCACATAAAGGCAACACAGCACAGGTTCTGCTGAGGGTCTGAGTTCAAATCCTGGCAGTCACTCACTCACACATAGTAGGTGCTAAGTAGCTGAGTACAGAAACCCAAACCAAATACAGAGACCTGGGATCCAAAGGTCCAGGCCCTGTGTGCTCTTTTGTGTTTGTCAACAACACAACTTTGAGACATTCATGGAGAGGGAACCCCAGCTCAGGAATTCCCTCCATCAGATTGGCCTGTGGGGCATTGTCTTGATTAATATTTTATGTGAGAAGGCCCAGCCCACTGTGGGTTCTATAAGAAAACAGGCTCAGCAGCCATGGGGAACAAGCTAGTAAGCAGCACCCTCCATGGCCTCTGCATCGGCTCCTGTCTCCAGGATCCTGCCCTGCCTGAGCTCCTGTCCTGACTTCCTGCACTGGCAGACCATATGACCTGGGGTTGGGAGATGAAATAAACTCAGTCCTCTCTGCACTGGCTTTGGACAGCGTTTAACAGTCAACTGAGCCCTCCAGCACCCCCGCTGGCTCCAACCTTCCACCCCACCCTCCTCTCCTCTTCACTCTCTGCTTCTCATCCTGGGAGATGCTGCTGCCTAGCTTTCCTTAGCCGTGCCTGGCACCCAAGCCATAAGAGCAGAGCTTATTTCCCGTGTGCCCGGCTTGTTACATGCATCAACGTATTCACTTTTATCTCACGATCACGAGGCACAAACTGTTAGCTGTAGTAGGCGCGTGAGCACAGGACCAGAGAGCTGCAGCAGTGTGCCCAAGGGCACACAGCCAGGAAGTGTTCCTCCACTAAAACAGACACAAAGCCGCAACCGAGGGCTATGCACACATAGACATAAAACCCATATAGAGGAGGGCATTTCATGTCCAGTGCCACCCATGATTTCTAGTCCCCCAGTGAGAAGCCCGAGAGTGACAAGGACACGAGAATGAAGTCAGGAAACAGCTGGGCACATTTGAAAAAAATGGTGACTCTGGGGCCAGTTATTTCCCCCTTTGTCAGCCTCCGCTTTCACATCTGGAGTCAGGTCACAGGGTATCCAGGGGTGGCTGAACTCCCCTGAGACTCCTGCGCACAGTTGCATCTGGAAAACCACACAAAGGGAAACCCATTTCTAATATAATGGTGCCCAGGAAAACACAGTGAACAACATCAAAGCAAAGCGTGGTATCCAGCAATACTGTGGGTGAGGAGCCTGGCAAACAGTTGGCACTCAATAAATGCCCTGATGTAAACACAGTTATTATACTTATACTGAGAGCACTGAGCTGTTGGTTACTCAGTATCTGTGGTAAGCTCCGCAGCAGGTGCTTAAGAAGTGGTCGTGGCAACCTAAGTGGAGGAAAGTTAACCAGCACATTAACTAACAGTACTTAGTAATTAATAATTAACTAACAGTACTTAATAGATGCCAACTAGTCAGCAGGCTCAGGACACACCGCAAGTGTACGTCAGACATAAAAGGGAGGACCGCCAGAGCACACAGCGGGCTCTGATGGACAAGCCCCTGCATGCTGAGTGGTGCAGGGTGTCTCCGTCACCTTCCACCCCTCTCACCTTTGTTGTACAGAGAGCCATCGAAGTAGTAACTGCCGGTGTAGAAGCCGGTGGCCAGCTCAATGAGATGGCGGGCCCATGTGTTGCCGGCGCCCGGGAAGCTGGCGAGTGCGATGAGCTTCTTAGACTTGGCTGGGAGGAATCTTCTGTCCATGCACCGATTGTCTGCCGGAGGACAGACAGGCGGGTCAGCACAGTACGCCCCGGAGACATGGTCATACACGGAAGAGGAGGGGCACTCTATGTGCTGTGTCGACAGGAGGATAAGCATCCTCTCCGTTCTCAGCCGTCCCCCCAGCTAGAAAGTCTCTACAGTGAAGACTTTCAACTTGATGGGGCTGAGAGCCCTGCCCACGGGGACCCAGCCCACCCACTGCAGTCCTTACCTAGCCAGAAGGTTCTCTGGTCTCTTTTGTGTTTAGAGGGTCAAGGGTCATCAAGTGACCATGGGCCACCACACTTAAAAGGTGCCTCTCCTTCTATGGAAATGGGACTTAAAAGAAATCCCAATCAATTGTTGCATTGTAATTAATGTTTCCCATTGGGGACCACACTTCCTTCAGAGTGACAGGGGACAAGGGGTGGAGAGAAGTGTAACTCAGTAAAATAGTACTAGGGGGCAAACGGGAGCCTCTGGCTGTGCCCTAGGCAATAATTTACTTCTTTTCATAACAAAAGCTTAGCTGTGGGGGTGGGACACAGAACCTATCCCTTAATTTCCCACTAAACAGAATTCTCCACACAAACCTTCCTGGGAGGTCATGGGCTGGCTCTGTGGTTAGGGCTGTTTTTTCAGCGTTAAAATTTATTTTGTTTCATTGGTTCTGAAGCCCCATAAACCAAGGCAGGAGCTGCAGGCTGTGTTTTCTTGACCCTGGGAACGGTAGACCCAACTGTCCGGCCTTTACACTGGGTTTCACCTCCCTGGAGCACACTCTCCTCACTTCTGACCGCTCAGAGAGGAGTGTCAGCATGCCTGTGAGAAGCCGCAGTTAGGGGTGAAGTCTGAGATCCTGATCACTGGGCTTTGAACCCCATCTCTGCCCTGCTCCAGCTGTGTGGCTCTGGCCACACTGCTCAACCTCTCTGCATTCAGTCACCCATTTGTAAGGTGGTCACCACAGCAAGCATGCCATGGGGGCACTGGAGGGTTCATGGGCTAAGGTGGTGAAGAGGGTTCACAGAGCTGAGCACACAGGTGCTGTTAGTTCCCACCAGGACCACAGGACTTATCGTACAGGAGAACCACGGTGGACCAACATCTGGGCAGTTTACGAAATCTCTGGTGCACACCTCTCCTCAGGGTGGAGGATCTGCTCGAGAGCCTTGGGCAATCTGGGGTGGTTTGCTGGGATAAGAGCAGAGATGCTATCTGCTGTAGAAGAGCCATCAGCATCCAGCAGGGCCTCAGCAAAGTCACTCACAGTGCAGATACTCTGTGTAAGACTCTGTCCTCCAGGCCAGGGCCATGCAGCTCTACCCAGACGCCCGATGCATCCCAGAAACCAGCACACTCCTTCACCTTCACTGAACTGTAAACGAGCCATGGGATTGCCTGCTAGGGACCACCAGACACTTGTACAGGATTGTTATGCAAATCACAAACAGGAATCTGCCACTTCCCTCTAGGGTGCTGGCATGTGAGAGCACAGACTGTCTTGCATGCACTTCTGCTGTGAACACACTTATGCAGTGTCCAGGAGCTTGTCTGTCTATGCATTGTTGCTAGGAGGTAATCTGCCTGGAGATGTACCATTTGCTCTCCAGACTCCAGATGGCTTGGGGATGTTCTTTCCATTGTGAGTTGAGGATTCTAGCATGGTCTTTGGAGTCATCTCTGAAGGCACATTGCTCTCATATGTAGGATTATGGCCAATTCCCTAACCCTCTACTATCTGTAAAATGGGGACAACTCTGCTCATTGGCTAATTATGGCCTTTACATCACAGGGTGGGCTGAGGATTAGCCTGAGGCTGGTGCACAGTGGATGGCCAGCGTATCCATGCTGGTATATATCCAGGGGTTTCCTTAGGTTTTGTTCCAGTGTGAGTACCCAACCCCACACCCACTTCTCTTTGAGATGCCCCAGCCAGGAATAAAGGTTTATAATCTGTCTGTAGCAAGTCCCTCAGCTAGTCTGATGCTCAATTTCCCAGGGAAGGAGGAATGACCATTGATCCCACCTCACAGGACAGCTGTGGGGAGGGAAGTATATATGAAGGCCTTAGCACTGAGCCTGGAGTGGAGTAAGGCCCAAGAAACTCATTATGCCACCTCTCACCAATTTAATCATCACCCTCATCACTATCGTATCATCATCACTATAATCAAACCACATCATGATCAGCACCATCGCCTTCTTTACCAGTATCACCACCATCATCACCGTCACTACCATCACCACCACCATCATTATCATCATTATCCCAGCTTGCTTCTCTGTTGCTGTGACATGAAACCGACCAACGGAAAGGGTCTGTTTGGCTCACATGTCCCAGTTACAGCCAATCACTGAGAGAAGTGAAGGCAGGCACTCAGCAGGAGAAGAGGCAGGAACTGTGGAGAAAAGTTGTTTACTGACTAGCTTTCCACGACTCGCTCAGTTTGCTTTTCTATACAATCTACGATCATCTGCCTAGGGTGTGGTACCACCCACAGTGGGCTAGAGCCTCTCACCTCAGTTATTAACAAAGAGAACGCCCCACAGACTTGCCTATACACAATCTGATGGGGACAATTTCTCAGTTGAGATTCCCCTTTCCTAGATGTATATAGGTTTATGCCAAGTTGACAAAAACTAACAAGCCCAAGTGCATCATCATCACCATTATCATCAACACCACATTATGACCGTCATCACCATTATCATCACCATCATCGTCACCATCATCAACAACAAATCATGACCATCATCAATACCATTATCACTACCTTCATCAACACCAAATTGTAACTACAATCACCATTATCATTATATCATCATCAACACTGCATCATGACCATTGTCATCACCGTCATCATCACTATCATCAACACCTCAAGAAGACTGTCATTACAATCATCATCACAATCTTCATCAACACCGCATCATGGCCATCATTGCCATCACTGTCATCATCACTATCATCAATACCACAATACTGTCATCACAATCTTCATCAGCACCACATCGTGACCATCATCACCACCATCACTTTCATCTTACCATTCCAGCCACTGTCACATCACTACACTTGGCACCCCACACAGGTGGTAGAGAGAGACAAACAGTCAGTGAGGGCTCTACTGGCAAAGAAGGGAAGAGAGGGAAGGATGATCGAGTTGGGGAGGGGAAGAAAGAGAGAGAAGGAAGAAGCTATAGACACAATGATAGAATTCCAGAACTGAAAAGGACCTTGGAGGCCAACCATCTACAGCTTCATTTTCCAAATGAAGAAACTGAGGCCGAGACAGTTGGTGTGAGCTGTTCAAGATCACTGCTGGGTCTGTATTGGAGGAGAGGAGACCCAGGGCTCTTTCTACTCACTCACTCTCACTGCCTCTAAGGGCCCCCAGTGATGAGGGGCAGACATAGGATCATCAGAACTTCCTCTCAGACACTTCCTTAGGAGCCCTAAGCCTAGGCAACGTCACCAGTCCAGTCCTCTGTTCTCTTCTTCCCACGCTGCAGGCTTTAGGAAACAGACCGGCCAGGACACCTCTGGGAAGGAGGGTCTGTCGAGGCAGGCTGGCTTACCTTGGACCTGTGTCTGGTACACAATGAAGTAGCTGGGGTTCCCACAGCTCTCAAACTCTTCAGCACTGCACTTCTGTGCACACAGCTGCTCATCCTCCCGGTCATGAAGAGGGAATCGCGTCGTAGGAAACCCGCAGTGGCAAGCGGTGCCAGCGAGAGCTGCCAGGGGGTACTCCTGGGCATGAGAAGAGAGGGTGAGTCACCTGGTCATTGTACGGCCAACCATCCTCCTCCCGAGACATCAGCAGCTACCCTCCCTGGCAGACTGCCTCCATTCCAGTACTTGTATTGATTAACTGATTATCTGATTCCTTATTTGAAATAAGACTTCAGGATAAACCTGGTATCCGTAACCAGGAAGATCAGTGGAGAAGTGGGTTCCCACACATTCCCACGCAGCAAAGGGAGACCCATAGACTATACCAGCTCTTCCCATCTGTTGACTCCATGGTGAGGTTTAAAAAAAACATTCCAGAAAAGTACTATCTCGTCACTGAACACCTGGACCTTTCCTTTCCCTCAGCGATCACCATAGCAACTCCTTACACAGCATTAGTACCAAATTAGGGCTTAGAAGTCAACTAGAGCTGAGGATGTACAGGGCCTCTGCAGAACCTTGACAATTCAGTAAGACGCAGGCAAGGCAAGGAGTGCTGGAACTCAACCCCAGGACACTAAATGGCTAGTGTTGGTAAATGCTGCCCGGGTTCTGCTGTGAGTGAGCCTGGGGTCAATGCCATCTTTTCTGGCAAAAGGGATTCACTGGGAGCTGTGGTAGAGAGAGTCAGCACTACACAGACACTTTCCCTGGGAACCTGGGAGAGAGTCAAGGGCGCATGCCTCTGTTGATCTTGCCCCTGTCTTTTGTGTGACTGTCACACAGTTCACATCTTGGGAAATGTTGTAAATCATCCATTGATCATGTGTCCATGTGCATACCATAGTGTGCATGCGGAGGGCAGAGGGCAGCATGCAGAAACCAGGTCTCTCCTTCTGCCGTGTGGGTCCTGGGAATCAAACCCAGGTCTTCAAACTTGGTGGCAAGTCTTTACCCACTGAGATATCATGTTTGATGTGGGATTCCCCTCTATACGCTAGGAATATGTTTTATTGTCATTGGTTAATAAAGAAGCTGCTTTCAGCCAGGTGGAAAATCCAAACAGACATAGATGTAGAGAAAGAGTAGATAAGAGTGTCAGGGAGATGCCATGTAGCTGCCTAGGAGAAAGACGCCTGCCAGAGCCCGCTGGAACCTTGCTGGTAAAACATGAGCCCCATGGTAAAATATAAAATAATAGAAGTGGGTTATATTAAAATGTAAGAGCTAGCTAGAAATATGCTTAAACTATTAGCCAGACAGTATTGCAATTAATATAATTTCTGTGTGATTATTCAGGTCTGGACAGCTGGGAACGAACGAGCAGCTCTGCCTACACTTGTTGGCCCAAATCTGTGTGCTTTTAAACCAAAAGGATATAGGTGTGCACACCCAAAGAAGCCTTGGGTTGTCTCCTTTGACCCCAGGCTAACTCTGTCCCGTTGGCTCCCAAACCAGATGCAGACCAGATTTCCCCCTGGTCACAGGTCCAGGAAGACTCAGGAGAGAAAAGCACACAGCACATCCCGTGAGCTCTGCTCCCATGGTGCTCGCTTTCTCAGATAGTTTACAGGAACTCCTTAGATGCAGAGAGAAAGGCAGCATGCACCTGGGTGCCACTGGGCCACTACTGATGTCACTACCTACCTAGGAGTGTTTATTGTGCCTCCTCAGTCCACTCAATCTCACACTCCCTCACCACTAGACGCAAGTAGGCAACTCCTGCACTCTGTGTGACTCCACCGCCTTGAATCCATGAACTAATGTATTCCCGTCTCATCACAGCCATGACCTGTGACCTCATCTCTTGCGAGTGACTGTGACTGATCCAGCTCACATCCTGCTCCTTGGACTTCCTGACACCCTGTCTTTGCATCCCGAATGCCGCAAACCGCCCTAGCTTACCTTCTCTGTGCAGAGGTCCACACACCTGTCTACAGACATGTTTGGCATGGCGACCGTCACAGGCAAGGCCAGGGAGAGGTTGTTCGGTCTGCGGAAGCAGCCCCTGAATACAGCACTTCCATCTGAAGAGGCAGATAGAGCTGTCAGACCTAGGGACAGCTAATTTTGATCATCAACCTGATCGTGTCTGGAACCAATTAAAGCCCAGGAAGCATGCGAGGGATTTTCTTGATTGGATCACTTGAGGTGAGAAGATCCACCCTGAATCTGGAACACACCTTTAGGGGCAGCCCCGTAAAAGGACAAGGAAGAAAGCTGCTGCCTTTGGCCTACTTGCTCTCATTCTCACTGGCAAGTTCATCTGTCTTGTCCCTGAGGCATTCCCTCACTGACATTAGAATCCACATCTTCAGGATCCCAGTGTAGACTGAAGACCAGCAGCTTTCTAGAATTTCCTGGGGCTGGACTGGGGCTGTTGACAATTAGACTCAAGGACTGAACAGCTACCAGACCCTTAGCCTTTCTGTCAGAAGACAGCAATTGTTAGACTATTCAGACCACAGTCTGTATGTAAGTCATTCCAATAAACTCCCTTCTGGAAGGAAAATCTAGACAGTTGCCCAGAGAAAGCAGAATCTGCCTGAGGTCACACAGCAAGTCAAAACAGACAGGAAAAGCACCGGCTTGCTCCTGGTGAATGAGCTCAGAATTTCAGGGGATGCTCCTCTGCCCTGGCATTTGTGTCAAGAGGTGGTCGAGATGGGTTCCCCTTACCCCTTTTCTTTTTTGGCCCCCCTGTGCCTCATGGTGGTGCTGCCCCACTCAAGAAACAGACACATGGCATGCAGGGTTTTTCACACTCTCATAAGGACCAGCACTGCAGGACGCAGGGAGCAAAGCATCTGGCAGCATCCTGGGTACCACCCTTCCTCTCAGCTCCAGGGTCCCTCTTCCTCCCCTGTGCTGGGCTTTAGGGGAAAGTCCCCGACCTCAGACATCTCTGCTGACCCAGAACAGACTCAGATTGGCTGCAAGAGTTGCTATAGTGGCAGGAGATGGGAGGGGACTCTTTTTAAGATCCTTAACCTGGAAACACCCCAGTGGCATAGTAGAAGACTGGGAGCCCACTGCTGTGTCCCCAAGAGGAGTCGCCCCTGAAGAAAACATCTGGAACCATGGTCTTTGGCTGGCTTTGGGGAAGCGAGCCTGGGGTAAGAGTACAGTGGAAAGCTCTGGATTGGGAAATGTGGAACTCTGATGGGTTCAAGAGGGGGGTGAGTGCATCTCTCTTTCTCTAATAAAAGCTCTTCTCTATTCCTTTCCACAATGAATATGTATTTTATGTAAGTAAGAAAAGTAGGATGTGGCCCCTGTGATCTGTTGCAAGGTTCATGGAGCATATTTCAAAATCTATTGGCCTTGGTTTGAGTCTCAGATTTTGCTTTCTTGCAGTGCTGGAACCAACTCAAGTTCCTAGTACAGTCTAGGCTTGCTCTCCCACTGAGTTACACCCCAGCTCTTTACTGCTCAGATCTGGACTTGAATGTTTTTTCCCAGAATCAATCACGACAAAGAACCAAACTCTTGAGCACAGGATCAGGGACTGATGGCACTTACACTTACTGAGCACCATAGAAGTACCAGCATGTTCCAGTCTCCTGAAAATTTTGCAAGGGGCCTAGGGGTGTGGCTTGGTTGGTAGGGGCTTGCCTAGCACGTACAAAACCCTGGTTCCATCCCCAGTACCACATAAACCAGGCATAGGGACAAAAGACTGTAATCCTAGCACTTGGGAACTGGAGGCAGGAAGGTCAGAAGTTCAAGGTCATCCTTGGCTATCTAGTGAATTTGAGGCCAGCCTGGGCTATGGAATGAAACAAACTCCAAAAGTCTGCAAGAGCCAAACTCACTGAGAAAGTTCGATGAGAAACTAAGAAGCAACTGTTGTAGAGGTGCTCCATTCTTCCCAGCTGCTCTCAGAGCAAAGGAAGCTGCGGAGGGCACAGGCCTCCAGCTCGGCGGATCTGAGAGTTGCAGGGCAGATCCACATTCTGGTGCATACACACCTTAGATTCATGGGCTGGCAAGGGATGGAGAATTTCTTCCATGCAGGAGATGCCAGCGTTCAGGAACAGCATGTCTAAATTTTAGGTCTCAAAGATACCCTCATGGTCATTTCTACCATCCGACGCCTGCGGCCTGAGCTCACGGCACTGGCCCACAGCACAGGCATTGCACAGGCTTCCAGGGTTAATTCTTATGTCACGCCAGGGTGTGTGCTGTCCTGTGCTGTCTCAGGTTTCTATCTGGGACAGGAGGGGCTGGAGGCAGCAGCACTGGGAAGAATGCAGCTCATTCTGTGCAGGCCTCAGTTTCCCTGCATGGACATGGGGAGCAGAGACTGGATTATCTTATCAAGAGAGCACTTGGGAAAGTATGGATTCACCTTTGATTAGCACGACATCTGAGGCTTCACCAGCACTGAGAAGGTCGGAACATGGAACCGCATGCCCTGTACAGCACCTCTCTCTAGCACCCAAAAAAGGCACCAATGCCCCACAGAGAAACGCCAGAGTTGCCCATCCAGCTGCATGGGTGGGTACACAGGAGGAAGCCCCCTTAGGCCACCTGGGGGCTGGTGAAAGAAGCTCACCTATTTGCCAGGCAGGGGAGGGAAGGGAAGGGAGCGTGGTGTCTGAACGTAAGGTTTAGAGAATAAGGCAGGAAGCCTACACAATAACCCATATGACCTCTGTTGGCCAGAGAGCTCTATTAGCTGGATGCCAGCTCAGGTCATGGGGCAGTGAGGTGCTGGCTTGGTAGCTGTCACCTTCCTGCTCCGACAGTTCTCACTGAGGCTGTGCTGACCTGGGCTTGGGTATCTTGGAGCCTGTCTCTCTTCATAGTAGCCCTATGAACTGTAGCTGTAGCCCAGCTGTTCTGTGTCCCTTCCTATCACCCTGATGGTGCCTAAGACCCTCAGAAAGGACAGAGTTGAGTCAGAAGGGGAGAAAAGTGTTGAGGTACATGGGAAGGAATGTGTCTGTCTACATCCAAGGGGATGAGGGGATGGGAGGGGATGAGGACACAGAGGGCCTGACCTCACCAAGTGTGTGTGTGGACAGTGGGAAGGTGTGGGTGGGATGTGTGTATTTGAGATTGTCCATGATGGATCTACCTGCTTGGGCACACAGATTCCAGACTTGGAGAGGCAGGTGGGACGCTGTGGGCTTCTTCAGGGCCAGTCCTGGGCTCTGGGAGTGGGTATGTGTCTATCTGCCCTGCTGGATAGCCATTTAGCCATGGCAGGGATCCCTTCACCTAGCTCAGGACAAGGCTGACCTAAGTTAACCTGCCACTCTGGGCTGACCCACAGAATACACGGGGGTCCAGTATTTCCCAAGGGTCCTTTGAGCAGCCAGGTCTGAATCTAAGAGGCAATGTACTTTGCAGAGGGGGAGCAGGAGAGGCGGGCCTTGGCCAGAGTCCATTCCAAAAGGGGAAGTCTCTTCCCAGAAAGGTAAGTGCTTCTGGGGCTGGAGAGATGGCTCAGAGGTTAAGGACGCTGACTGTTCTTCCTGAGGTCCTGAGTTCAATTCCCAGCAACCACATGGTGGCTCACAACCTTCTAAAATGAGATCTGGTGCCCTCTTCTGGCATGCAGGCATACATGGAGGCAGAACACTGTATTGTATATGTAGTAAATAAAGTCTTAAAAAAAACATTTTTTTTTTAAAAAGGTAAGCACTTCTCTGACTTCCCACAGCCTGAATGTTCTCAGGGCCTAGATTAGGAATGATATGGAGGAGCCTTGTAAGCTGCGGCAGGTCCTCCTCTGTATCTGCTGCCCTGAGAAAAGCGGGAGAGAAGCATAGAGTCTCAGCCTGGGCATCAGGAGCCCAGACTGCAAAGAGCAGGGAGAGAATGAGGACCTTGCAGCCAGTGCCGCTGAGAGGAGTCTACTTTGTCCTGTAAGCAGCTGCTCATGAGTGGAGCCAGGGAGAAGGGCTGGACAGGAAGCCCTGATTTCAGATAAGGTGAGGATTGCTGAGCCGCAAAGTGACAGAGACAGCAGCTTGGGGAACAGGTCCAGAGGGCAGCAGGGTGAGAGTCAGCTCCAGAAGCAGCAGTGTCTCAGGTGTAGGATGCTCCTGTTGAGCCCCTGGGGAAGACTGCAGAGCCACAGGGCTCCTGAAGCCCAGGAGATGGGGGAGCAAGTCAGCAAGGATAGGGTCCAACCAATCCTCAGGAGCCCTGGGAGCCCAGTGGAGGCCATTGCTGTCTTTAAGTGACTGTCCACTACAGCCTGGTCAACTGGACACTAAACATGCTAATAGTGGCTGGACTCTGGTCTCCTCACTGCCTTCCTTGTCCCTTCTTTTCTATGGGTCACAAGAATGTCTGCTTACTGTCTCTTAGATTTGAAAATAAAACTGAGGTGGCCAGTGGCTTCCTTTGACCTCTGTGGCATAAAGATATTTGGATTTCCACAGGACTAGATGATGCTTTCGTGCTGGAGAATCTCTGGAGTCCAGGGCAAAGTCGACTTCTCTGGGTTAGTGAATTTAGAGGATCACCTACATGTTTCACTGAGCCTCAGTTTTCCTCATCTGTGAAAGGGGTTGTCCTTTATTTCACTTGTACACACAGAGGCTTGGGACTAAGCAGCAGCTACTGTCCGTATTCCTTTAATACGCACACTCACCCCAGGACAGGATGACGGTGTCCAGACACTATGCTTTAGTGTCTAGAAGAAACTTCCCCTGGAGCCACCCTCAGCCAGACATGGGTTGGAGTCGGGGAATAAATACTCCAGCCTTCTGTTCCTCTGAAGGCTGATGGGGGTTCCCGAGAACTCCAGCGGGCCTAGGGGACTCTCCATGAGTGACTGGCTCCTTAAGACTCTTCACGGGCTGCTTCTGGTCTTGCTACTCCGTTCCCTAGCAGAGGCACTGTGGCACCAGCCTCCAGTCACCTTGTATCCGGGGAAACAGTGTAAGGGCTCAAGGAAGAATCCCTGCTAGAGGCCAGGGTCAAAGCCTTTCAGAGGCCACAGGTCGAGTGACACTTCCCAGTCACGTTCCACCATAGCCCTTACCATAGCAACCATAATGACTGTAACAGCGACTTCCGTGTGCATCATGATGTCACGCGTATTTCATGCAGAGTCTCATTTGTTTTCACAGCAACCCGTGAGACCATGCGAACTATGACCCTGTTCTACAGGCCGAGAGCCCAGGTCCCTCAGCCATCGGGAACAGAACTGGCCTATAGCCCAGTCTTTCTGCACTCACCGGTGCTTTCTAACTTCTGCGTCTCCATGTGAGCTCTGCCCAACGCTAAGGTGGGGCTCTGGAGACCACACCAGCCATGCTTATTTCTAGGATTCTTCTCAGGCTCCATAGCAGGATCCTGAGGAGGTTGCAGGAGCCTGTGCCCCACACTTTGACAATGTCAGCCCTTATTGGCAGTCTATCAGGGACACTCCCCCATTGGCTTGAACTTTTTACTAGAAAGAGTTGAGCAGAGCGACGGCGCACTGCATGCTTTGGGGGCAGGTGCATGAAACCCAGCTACTTCAATGTTATGGCGTGTCGCAAAAAATGAGGTAAATGTTACTGGGCACCAGCTCAGAGGCAGCCATGGAGGAATCCTCCTTGGCTGGAAAGGGGCTACCACCCCCCCGGGTTATTAGGCCAAGTTCATGGTATTAAAGATGCAGGCTAGCGGATGATGCTAGCCAGAAGCTATTCTCAGCCAATGAGCTTCCTACAGTCAGAGAGGCACTGAATACACAAAGAACCTCCCTGTCTAAGAAGGGTTCAAGGTGGCTATTTTTATACATCACCAGAAGATCCTGTGGGTGTTGGAAATCCAAGTAGCTTGAACTAGGCAGCTCTCAGAGCAAACCTGCAGGCTCTGTTAGAAGCAGCGCCACCATGTTGATACTGTCTAGACTCTCACTTGCTTTGTGGCCCCAGTGATGGTTGGGGTTGTCCTTAACTTACAGACAACTCTCAGAGGTTCAGAATGGATCTTTGGGGTGGCCAGAGTCAGTGTAGCACAGAAATAAGAATTGGATTGGAAAAATCCACACCACTCCCTGTGTCTGCCTGCCTGCCTTCATGAATTTTGCTTAGAGAAGCTCCAGCCAAGTCCACCTGTTACGATCAGTACTGTCTCCTGTTAGTGCAATAGTCACCAGTGCCATATGTTAGCTTCTGGCAGAGACAGAGCTGGCAAGGTCCGTCCAAAGAGACACAAGTTTCCTGGACACGCTGGAGGTAGGAGTATCAGGAAGGAAGTACCAGTGAGCGGAAACCAGAAAACAAAAACCACAGAATTCTTCAGACTCTCAAAGATGGGAGTCTCCAGAGCTAACATGGACAGAATTCACTACCCAAGCTAGCAGGTATTTGCGGGATTCTTCAGGGTTATTGTGAATTTCATAAAGACTCATTAAGAAGGGGAAGGGAGGAAAGGTGAGAGTAGGGACCTTAGTGGGGTGGAAGAGGGGAGGGGGAGAGGAGCAAGGTGGACGAAAGGACTGAGCCCAGGGAAAGCTGGGTGACAGTCACGGGTTTGAATTGCACCAGAGGGCGGTCAGCACCGTGGACAGCCACACACAAGGCACCCTGGGAACTCCCCTGGCTCAGCACAACTCTCAGCATCTTCTCCACGGGAACCCAGCATCTTTCAGGCAAACGCAGCCCCTTGTGACCTCCCAATTAATCACAATGTCTCCGACCACCAGCTGGTCCGTCCCTCGGGGAGAGAGCTGAATTGGATGGCATGTTTAGCAAACTGGTGAGACAAATGCAACCTCACCAAGAAGATAATCCATTTCTAGGTTCTTTGACATCGAGTGAATCTGCGTGCCCCAGAGCCTGTGTTAAGGCAGAATGGCAGGGCATCTATAGGGATCGACCTGGCCCACCTCTGAATATCCTCACTGCTTGCTGCAGGAACAAGCGACCCCCTCACAGGCCCATCCGTGTGATGCTCAGGGAATAAATGCCCAGTGGGATCTTGAATGGAAGTGTTCTGTGTGTTTTCTCAAGAGACTCTGCAAATGGAGTCTTGTTTCTGCCCTCTCCATTTCCTGGAAAGGTCACTTGCTTCTTCACCTATGTAACCTGTGCTATTGGTCATGAGCCAGTGACTTGGACGACACACCTATCTTAGTTGTTTACGGCTAAAGCAGATCCCAGGTATGAGAGTCAAGGGTGCTTTGGAGTCGGGGCAAAGGCAACAGAGCCAGGAGACAGGAAACGGGTCAGGGGTGAGGGATCAAGGGAGAAAGAAGTTAGCCAAAACTGAAACCTTATAGAAGCGATGTTCCAAATGGGAGTCAGAAACCCATTCCAGGCATTCGCAGTCTGCGGAGGGCACCATGGCATTGGAAAGACATGCCGGTCACGCCTCCCGGTGTGCGTCCAGGCCTATTCAGGTCTAGACCTCTTTGCCAAGATTTCCCCCATGTTCCTTGGTAATGTGTCTCAAATCTGGGTGTTCTTTCCTTCTTTACTAGAGAAAGTTTTATCCACCATTTGAGGATCCCCACCAAATGTGCTGCCTTCTATGATGTCTGCCAGAGTGTCCCATGGAGTCATTTCTGTTCTCTGTATATCAGTTTCCACAGCGTACAATGGAGACAGATGAGGAAGATTATTCCAATGAGACATTAGTGGAATCTGGACTGTTGCTTCTGGCTGAATGCTGGTTTCTGGCTCAGCTAGACTCTCCCCAGAAGAGGATTCCACTCAAGTGTCCCCTTGGCTCCTTCAGGCTGCCTCTGCTTACTCCCAACTGGCATCCAACTGCTACCCCAGGATTGTGGCTTCCCTGGAAGAGAGGCTACACCTCCCACGCTGCAGCTACATGAAAGTGCACAGTGCCCTGCTTTTCCATATGCCACACTGCTGACTGCTGAGTGGGAGCCTAGAAGGCATCCTGTCTGGACATCTGGTCAACCTCCTGTCTTCTTGCTCACAGCACCTTCACTCTAGTCTCAAGGGAAGCAGCCTCGAGGCTTGGGCTTTCTTTTAGTTCTCTGGTGGATGGCTTCATTCCTTGCGTACCACCCTCTGGTGAGCAGAGGGTGTAGAACTCTTCTCTGGGTAGAAATGACCCCGTCTCCTTTTAGACACAATACGACAGGCAGTACGATGCCACACTCAGGGCACTTTTACTATCACAGAGATGGGCAGGCTGAGTAGGGAGGATGCTTTCCTGCCAGCCAGTCCTCCCTCCTTGTGTAAAGACCACTTCACATAAGAGATCCCCACCACCTATGTGTGTTATATATCTCATCCAATTGAGAAGCTTTTGGTTTAAGTGTTACACCAGAGGATTGGGGGTCGTGGTGTCCCAGATTATCTAGTTAGCAAGACACACAACCTAAATCTTTCCCACCCATCACAGGAGCATCCACAAGCAGCAGCAGCAGCAGCAGCAGCAGCAGCATCCTCTCTAAGCGACTGTAACACTCTGAGGCCGTCTATTCAGATGGTCAACATATTACCATTTTAATGACTTGATATCAGTACAAATGAAGTCAGTCATGAGGATGAGAAATCTGCCACTTACTTAGAACCTTGTTGCACCTATGGTCAGACCCAAGCCCACCGCACAGGTTTTTCTCTAGCTGAGATTTCCTCCCTCCGCACTCTGCCAACTGGATCTTCAGACATGGACCAAATGGGGTAAGCATGCATTTGCAAACTGGTGACAAGCACAACCCTGTTAGCAGGAGGCCACCAAAGCTCAGGAACTCAAGCCCTGAACATATCACCCAGTGACAGACTGTTATAGAGACAGCCTCAGAGAAGACACCCTGTCCCCACAGCCAACCAGGAACAAAGCTCCTGCCAAACTCAGCTGTGCATTCCTGCCTCAGTGTACCAAGGATGGGGGCTATGGACCAACAGCCTGGAATAGCCTGTGGGCATCGTAGGGATGTAGAACCCAGCTGTGTCTGGTAGTTCAGACCTGTTGTTCCAGCTACTCTGGAGACTGAGACAGCGGCTTCACAGGTTCAAGGCTGCCGGGGCTACGGACTGTTTAAGGATGAAGACAGGTGTAGAGAGGAGTTATCTAGCATGTCTGTCTGAGATCCTGGGTTCCATGCCCCGCCACTGCAAAAGCCAAAATCCAAACCAAACGAGGTCATGGTAGTTTGAATGAAAAAATGTTCTCCATCATCTCCAGGCATCTAAAGACTTAGTTCTCCAGCTAGTGCTGTTTGGGGGAGCTTCTGGGGAGGTATGGCCTTGCTTGAGGAAGTATGTCACTGGGGGTGAACTTTGAGAGGTTTTTTTTTTTGTTGTTGTTGTTTCTGTTTCTTTGTTTATTTTTGAGATAGGGTCTCAGTCTGCAGCCCTGGTTATTCTGGAACTTACTCTGTAGACCAGGCTGGCCTCAAACTCAGAGGCCTGCCTCTGCCTCCTGAGTACGAGAGAGATTAAAGGCGTGCGCCACCACACCCAGCCCTGGACTTCGAGATTCAAAGCCTGGTGTTATCTCTGTTTGCTCTCTGCTTCATGCCTGTGGCTGAGATGTGATTGCTCAGCCTTCTGCTCCATGCTCTTCTCTTTCTAGAACCACAAGCACAAATAGACTCTTCCTTCTCCATGCTGCCTCAGCCACAGTGTTTTACCACAGCAGGAGAAAAGTGACACGTACAGAAGCTACTCCATTTCATGAAGTGAAGTCTGAAGTGGAGCCTGGCTGACAAGCCCCAGGAGCCTGTGCCTGGCTAGTTTTATGTCAACTTGACACAGGTTCAAGTCAGTTTGGAAGAGAAAATGCCCCTGCCACGTTGGTCTGCCTGTACTGTACTTTCTTTGATGACTGACGTGGGAGGGGCCCAGCCCTGGGTTAATGGTTCCGGGTGGTATAAGAAGACTGGGTGAGGAAGCCATGAGGACTAAGCCAATAAGCCGTGTTCCTTCATGGTCTCTGCTTCAGTTCCTGCCTTGAGAAGAGCCTGACAGTCTGGATGAGGGTCTGTGAGGTGGAAGTGAGATTAACCCTCTTCTCCCAAGTCGGTTTTATCGTGGGGTCTAGCACAGCAATAGAAACCCTGACGAAGGCGAAGCCCTTGTGGTTTTTCTTCCTGCCTGTGTGGGCCTTGGCAAAAGTCCTTCAATGCATAAAGCCTCATCCCCTCTCTGTGGATAGCAATGGTTGCCAGTGGCAACGCCTGGGACAGGCTATGGGAAGAGACCTGGAGTCAAGCCTGACCTGAGCTTAGCACCTGGTTACCAGTGGACTCTTGACAAGCAGATAAGAACTGGAACTCAACACCCCCTGCTTAGGAAGGGGCTATGGGACAGCGGCTGCAGCAAAGATGTCTCCTGCCTCTCCCACCACCTATTCTCCTTGGTTGCAAACTACCAAGCTGGGAACTCTGGCAAGCCCAGGGGAATTCTGAGAAGTCAGCGGAGATAAAGAAAGTCCCCCACTGCTCAGAGTTGTGGCATTGCAATGGGTTTCTGGTCTCAAATGGAAGCAAGTAAAAGCAATGCCTCAGGCTTGCCCATCCTCCCTCCTTCCCCTTTCTTCTTCCACTTCTTTTTATTTTGTGGTCCTGGAGATTGAACCCAGGGCCTTGTGCATGACAGGCAAGTGTTCTACCACTGAGCTACATCACCAACACCCTCCCACCCCTTCAACTTGTTTTGAGACTGGTTCTCACTATGTAGCCCAGGCTGGCCTCAAACTCTCTCTGTAGCCCAGGCTGATCTTGACTTGGAATCATCCCCCACCAGCCTCCCCAGCAGCAGGGATGTCAGGCCTGTGCCACGAGGTACGGCTTTCCTTGTGCCTACTTCCAAGGCCACTGTGAAGATAGCATGAAGTGCTCGAAAAAGGACAAAGGCTTTGTGCTCTATCTCAGAAGAGACAGGCCAAGATCAGGTTCAGCCTCAGGGCAGAGGAGAGCAGGGACACAGGAATGTTGAGTGGCTGGAGTGGACGCTGGGGTGGGAGGGGAAGCCTATGGTGGCTTCGGGGTGATGGGGGCGTCATAGACGGCGCAGGGCAGACATTAAAGATGAGAGCAGTGGGCAGTGGAGGGCTAGTGTGCCCCAGCAGAGGGGAGGGAAGGACTCACGTACACCTGCGGGCAGACTCCTGGGCCAGCTGTAAGCGGTAGACCGAGAGGCGGTTGACCCCACCACACACGCTTCCTCGCTCGCCCTTGCAGTCCATATCACACTCGGCTTCGCTCACGTTGGCTGCCTGGATCTTGTGGCCACAGTAGCACTCGGCGCCGAACTCCAGCCCAGCATACAGGTAACCCCTGGGGGAGGCAGGTGTCAGGCAGGACCACACGGCCAGGGAGACCCCAGGGGACGGGAGACACCCTAGGTAACAGGACCCGGGAGACTTTGGGGTACAGGGGATGGACAGAGTCTCCACGAGGCATGGAGACCAAGGAGTGAGAGCACATGAGACCTCAGAAAGGGGACAAAGGGGCTGGAGAGGCAGAGAGCTTGGAGGAGGAATAGGAGGTCATAACTACTACAAAGGGAAGGACAACCTGTTGGGAGTCACAGAGGGTGGGGAGTCAGTGGGCCTGAGGCACCTGGAGGGGGGAAGGAGAGAACATCTTGGGGATACCCACCAGCCCTCATCACTGCCTGCCGTGCTGTATCCCCATAACACTTCCCATGTCCATATTAACACACTCACACATAACACACAATTCACTCTATACGCATACAGATTCACTTATACATATACATTCCCAGATACTCATACACATTCACTCATATACACATATTAACGCATTCACATACAAGTACAAATTCACACAATCACTCATGTGCACACACGTATTCACTCAAACATTCTGTCTCTCTCTCTCTCTCTCTCTCTCTCTCTC
>NC_022010.1:3248895-3250081 GCF_000317375.1 Microtus ochrogaster | reverse complement strand
CACACACACACACACACACACACACACACCACCCCTCCTCCAGTCCTCTCTCAGCACTGCAGGCCCCAACCTCTGCCTTCCACAAAACATCACCCAAGGAGACACCTCCATTGCCAAGTCCCCTGAGATGCACTGGGGAAGGGGAGGAGGCAGGGTGCTTGCACCCCTTTGGCAGGCTATAAAGCCAAGCTCACACTCCCAGCCAAGAAAAAAATTTCTTCCCCGAAAACAAAGCAAAACAAAATTCCAGGAGTTCTGAGGAGATGCTATTTGTTTCCTTGCCGTGAAATTCATCCCTAAAAAGGACACTCAGTGGACACCAGTCTAAACACAGTCTAAGGAAGGCTGTGGGCTCTGGCTGAGGACTCGGGGAAGGGGATGGGGAGGTCTTGTCAGCCCCCTGACCACCATGCTCCCAGAGACAGTCTTCAGAGCCATGGGGGCTCCTCAGAGAGAGACCTGCAAAAACCCCAAAGGAACTGTCAGTGGCTATGGCTGCCTCCTACTCAGTGCTGGCGGATGGGCAGAGCCACCAGATCTGTGCCTGCACAGACCCCAGTGACTAGGTGTCATTTGCCTTTCCCCGTCTGCCTACTTTCTGGGAGGCAAGAACAGCAGACATGACTGAGCATCTTGGAACCTTACTTGCCTCCATGTCCCTGTCGCTCTGAGCCTGCTTCTCAGACATCCCCGGGCCCCTCTCCTACAGCGGAACCCACAGACAGAAGCAACATTTCCCAGGAAAGTGCGTTACTGATTCTGAAACAAGGGACAGCCTGTAACTCAGAGCCAGAAGGGATGAAGGTTGAGGAGGAGGGGCATGGTTCTAGAGAGGACTCAATGGCTTCCAGCTGGTGAAGGGGCTTGAATTGCCAGTTGGCCCCCTGGCTTGGAAGAGCTGGGAGTTCACAGGGCGTCTGTACACTGCTCTCTTAGAGAGGTGCAGTTTAAAGCCACGCATGATGGTACAGGCCTGCAATCCCAGCCACTAGGAGCCGGAGACAAGAGATTGAGAAGACTTGCGATCACACAAGGACTGTTTCTTAGAAATGGTCAGGTGTCATGACTACGCTCACCAAAGTAACCAGCTGACCGTGCACACCATACCACACAGCTGACTGTGCACACCACACCTCACAGCCTCCTCCCAAGCACAGTTCACACAGCTGACTGTGCACACCTCACA
>NC_022010.1:3214127-3246655 GCF_000317375.1 Microtus ochrogaster | reverse complement strand
CAGTTCACACAGCTGACCGTGCACACCTGACATCCTCCTCCCAAGTACAGTTCACACAGTTGGCTGTGCACACCACACCTCACACATCTCCTCCCCAGCACAGTTCACACAGCTGCAGTCATACTCCCACAGACCACATTCACATGAATCTTTGTGTACGCACAAGTATGTGAACACATATGCACACACATGCACAAACATGTATATATACATTTTAGATGTGTGTAGACACATGCTTATGTGGACACACATGCATGCACATTAATCATGATTGCAATCTTTTGTTTCTACAGCCCTTGTCCACCCTCTGCCAGTCTTTCCACAAGGACACCATGGAGGGAACCCTGGGTAGAAAGAGTTGGAATGGACATGTCTGGGAACATGGTAGAGGCGGTGGGGTGGAGGTCACTACCGTTCAACACAGTTGTCCTGGCAACGGAAGACTGTCATCTTTTTGTAGTCAAAAAACGATACTCCGCGCAGGGCCCGACTCTGGGTGTTGTCCAGGTAGCAGCCCATGTACTTGGCTATGGGGAAAGAGGAAGAAAGGGGATGAAGCTGGGGGTCTGCAGGAGGCCCTTCCCTGTGTGGCTTTGCCAAGTGTATATGTAATGCCTGATTCTGTCCTCAGGGTACAAACAGGAGATGGGAAATGCCAGACCCTGGCCAATGAGGGCAGAGGGCCCCAGTGGCTGAGGCTGCAGGCCCTGATGACCAGGGTACAGGAAGGACTCCCTTTTCTGGGCCACAGCCAAGTCCAGCAGTCTCCTGGTGACATTGGCCACCGGGGCCACATCCCTATCCTAGAAGGAGCTTGACTCACCCAGGATAAGGCCTGTTTTAGCAGCTGTGGAAGGTCTGGAAGGCACGCTCCTTTCTGTGGGCAGCCTCAAGGGTCTCGCTGCACTTGGACGGTTTGAGGTTCAGCCCACATTTCACTCTGTAATTCCCCAGTTCTGATCTACGGAGCTTAGGTGAGGTGACCTTCCCGAAGCCTTGCTTTCCTTGATTTGGGGCTGAAACTACAACCAGCTGGAGTGGAATGACTCCCAAACGTTCCTACTGTCCTGTCCTGTATGTACTAGGCGCAATGTTCTGCGGAGCAGGGTGAGAAACTGGCCGCTCACTGGGCAGGGCACACTTTACAGTTTATATCCATGGTGGAGCTGGGTAGATGCTTCCACCTGCGAATCACTTCAAATGATTCCTAAGAACCATCCAGTCATTAACTGTGAACACATGGCTTTTCTTTATGTCAACCAGGAACTCACACACAAAGATGGCACTTTACAGTTTGTGCAAACTCTCGCCTCACTTTTCTTAACACCTGGACTCAAGCTACAGTAAGCGCTTTTCATGCACAACCGACTGAGTCCTCACCAAGACTGTGAGAATAGCATCTCTGTTCTGCAGTCCAGAGAGGACGTCATCTGCTCAGGGTAACACAGCATGTATAAACAAAGCCAGAGTTGGACACGCACAGCCTGGCTCCAGATCCTGCTTCTGGATGGTTGGGATGTGCCTGCACACTGGGAGACCTAGTATTTCACCCTTACAGAGGCCTGGAGAGGAGAGATTGAATGCTGGACCAAGATTCACATGCGGGTCTCTGAGACCCACACTGGCTCTTCCTGCCCTTTCCCTTGGGAAAAAAAAGATCCAGCTGGGTCCCAGGGAGTGACCAGGAGAACCTCAATGTCATTTGACACTTCTCTTCCTAGGGGATTGCCCAGGTTAAACAAGCAGCGATCCCTGTACTTGTACTGAGGGGCAGGGCTTGCGGAAGACAGTCCTTCATCATATGTGGCTGCTGTCAGTCTCCGTCCTGGCAACTTGGACTTCCTTCACAAGAACAATCTGACTTCAAAGGGCATATTGCTGCCCCAGCGTGTCCCCTCCCTGCATCCTGTGAGCCCATCACTCGTGACAACTCTGGAAGGTCCCACTGGCCTTTGTTCTTTTTGAACATAATAAATGCCTCCCGTCTCAGACAGAATCTCAGCCGACAGGGCGCTACGGGCACAGGACAGGGTCAGCCACATGCTTCATTTGGGCCTTTGCTTGTTTATTTCTGTTTCAGGTAAAACCCAGGCCTGACACATAGTCGGTCAGCACTCTACCACGGAAACGCGATCTCAGCCTTCCTAACATTTGAAACTCTAAATTTACAAGCTTCTTAAGAACTCATTTTTTAAAAGTGTGTGTGTGTGTGTGTGTGTGTGTGCACTGATGCCTGCAAAGTCAGAAGGGGGCTTGAATCCCCTGGAGTTACAGGAGGTTGTGAGTCACCTGATGCAGGCGCTGGGAACACTACTCATGTCCTATACATTGGCAGTGTACGCTCTTAACTGCAGAGCTACCTCTCCAATCCCACTGGGATCCATTTTATAGACAGAGAGTCAATCATTAGGACACTAACATCCTCTTGCCTCTGCCTCCCAACTGGTTCCCTAACCCAGTTAGGGCTGGTAGCACTGCCCATCTACCGGCCTGCTGGAGTCAAGTCAGGGCATGAGGCCCCTGCCCTGAATTCTTACGGATTAAAGCTGGCAGTCCCCTGCCTTCCCTGGCTCATGATGCTGGCATTCTGTAAGACCAAAGATGACAACAGCTGGTATCAAGTTCAGTCTGTGCAGGGGAGCAGTAAATGGGGGTGTGTGTAGAACAATGGGGAGGTAGGAGAGAGAATAAGGAGGAAGAGGGAGGAGAGAATTAAGAAGTGTTGCAGCCTAGGTATCAGAGCCCTTCTGCAGCCCAGCAGCGTGGGAGGCAGGAGGACACTCCCCAGAACCTGATGCTGAAGCTCACTGACTTGCTGAAAGACCACAAGAAAGGTCTCAGACTAAACCCCAGTTCAGATTCATCTCCTCCAAAGCTGCCATTTCTGGCATGCTACCCTGAGGCAGGACCCTGGAGGTTTCTCCATCCTGTTCACACACCAGGGTGAGGGACTAGACAGTCCTGGTAGGATCATGTGTTCTTCTCCCCCAAATTGGGACTTTTAGTTTGAAATGGAATGCTCAATATGGCAACTTTCTCAGTTGGTATGGTGTGGTGTGGGGGATGGAACCCAGGGCTTTGGGAACTCAGGGGTCTAGCTGGACTACTGGATGCTGCATGACTCTACCCTGGCCTCCCCAGGCTAGCATTAAACTGAGATGTCCTCTACTTATTGAAGGGACACTTGAGGGCCTGTTTCATCATCTGTCAACAGAACGGAGAAACAAGGTCCTCTGTGCTTTAAACACAGGCCTGTCACACTGCCCAGTGAAGTCAGTGTCAGGATACACAAGCTGAGTTACTTTTCCTACCTCCCCTGACCAGGAGTCCCCTCCCTGGCAGCCTATCTGGTCCCGATCCCTGGACTATCACAGTGCTGCCAAGGTTGAGCTCAGTCTTGTGAATGACAACCCCGGAACCTCCCTCAGCCTTTCCCAGGACCTGTGCTCCATCTCGCAGTGGTGGCAGAACCTCTCAGAGTCAGGGGAGTTCAGGTACGTAAAACAGGAACACAATGTCACAGGCCACATGAAGGGGGATTAATGGCTGAGCTCACACAAACCACAGCATCTCCAGCACCCCAAAGACTGCTGAAATACTAAGGGGCCGGGCTGGCACCATGTCCAGCCTGGAATCCCGCATGCGGCCTCTCACTGTACTGAATCCCCTCTCCACACATTTTCTTCTGCTCTCATTAATTCATGAAATTTCCCCCTCTCTGATGGAGGCCTCTGCTAAGAGGGTGGTCGAGCACGAGCAGGTTTGCACGCTTTCTTCTGTACTGTTGGGAACAGACTTCTGAGATTCCCGCTGTCAGCCAGATCTGGGAGTGCGGTGCCTATCCACAGAACTGGGCTCTAGCAAGTGAGATCAGACATTCTACCTGGGGTGCCTTGAGGTGACCTGTGTCTTACACACAGCCCCTGCCCAAGAGCGACACCAGAGTCTTAAGCCCAACACCTCAGAATATTGTCTTGTGACAGATGGCCACACTGCCCCAGATCAGGTGATGAGGTCAACTGGAGGAGGGAGGCTCCAAACCAACAGAGCTATGATCATGTGACCAAATGAGATGGAAAGAGGACACTGGAGAGAGCGTGTGGCCCCTACAAATGGAATAAATGAATGAGTGGAGATAAGTGTGCATATATTTACATGAACAATATGTATTGTTTGATTGTATGTTCACAGGTATACGTGCGTGTGTATGTGTATTTGTGTGTAGGGTGAGCATTCATGCATGTGTGTATTGTGCATCATGTGCACACGTGTATGGAGTGAACACTTCCATACACATGTACACATCGTGTGTGTATATTTGTGTGTTGGGTGAACATTCATGCATGTGTGTATGCATGCACATGTGTGGGGTGAATAGTTCCATACGCATGTGCACACTGTAGCTGGAATCAGGTGCTGCTCCTCAGGTGTCTTTTGCCTTGCTTTTGAGACAGGGTTCCTCACTGGCCAGGAACTCACCTAGTAGTCCAGTCAGTGAGCCCCAGGGACCTACCTGTCTCTCCTCCCCAGTGCTCAGATTGAGTACTACAGGCCCAGCTTTTCTTACATGAACTCTGATCCTCTGGTTCTCTGTGTGAAATGGGACTCAATAATTTCTACATGCAGTGATACGCAATCCCAAGCACTTGGGCAGACTGTCGGCTGCAGTTATTGCTTCTGCATCTTCCACCAGTGGAGATGAGGAGTGGGCTCCCCTGCTATTCCTGAACAGTGTCACACAACCCTTCCCATGTCCCTCCTTCACGCTCCCTGCTATCTCAGGGAAAGTTTGAAATCTAGCTGGGTCTCGCTCCCTGGCTCTCCCTGAGCAGCTGTGTGACCCACGCAGCTCACATGACTTCTGTGCATTTCCCTCCCTCAAGGGCAGACCCCGGGGTGTTGGAGATATTATTGTAAGGTGTGTGACGTATGTTTATGCTGCATTTGTTTAACTCTGTGAAGCTGGATTCTTTGCCTGCCTACAACACCTGATGATCCTACTTAAAGAGCTGAATGGCCAGTAGCAAGGCAGGAGAGGACAGATGGAGCTGGCAGGCAGAGAGACTATGAGAGAACAAGGGGAGGAGGACATCAGGAGCCAGCCACACAGCCAGCCTCAGAGTAAGAAGGAAAGTAAGAGATACAGAAGTAAGAGAAGGAAAAAGCCCAGAGGGAAAAGGTAGTGGGGATAATTTAAGTTAAGAAAAGCTAGCAAGAAACAAGCCAAGCTAAGGTAGACCATTCATAACTAAGAATAAGCCTCTTGTATAATTTATTTGAGAACTGGGTGCTGGGCCCCTCAAAAAGCCAAAAGAATAAAAGAGAAAGCACAACACTGGGGCAACTTACGGATCCACATCTGTGGGTTTCGGTTTACACACTTACTCAGCCTGTTTTGCTCTTGTGCTCCTTCCTCCCTAGCTGGAGGGAGTCATGAAACTACTCCATGACCGTTGTGGGGTTGGAAGCCATACGTGATGAGTGCACACTGCCCTGGGCAGTGCCTGGCTCTCAGCATCCTCCATTTGACTCACGGCCATATGAGGTTGGATGCTTTGTCACCCGTGACCTGCTCAAGGCTGTGCAGCACAGTTTGTAGCATAGGGATCTGAACCCTGGTCTGGGAGCTCAATGCTCAGGCTTTCACAAGGCTGGCATGGGCGACAGACTCACGAACTGACCAGTACCGACTACACCCGGGGTTCTGATGTCATCTCCACCCAGCCGCAGTTCTTCCCCTCCCCCTCTTGGCCCCATGGGCTCAGAAGCTCAGGTCCTGCATGCCCACATACAGCAGGGATGCTCAGGAGGGAGCCATGCTTCAGTACCAGATCAGAGAAGACTTCGATCTCGGTGGTGCTGGACCCCTAATCAGTCCGTCAACAGATGGGCTGCATCTGTACTGTTCTAAAGACACTGCCTGCCGAGAGTCGGGAGTTTGGGGTTACTTTTCTGTACCCTTTCCCTTCTTCCTTTGCATTTCATAAATACGTATAAGCTCAATGTGCTGGGCTGTGCCCAGGACTCAGAAGGCTCACATGCCTTGGAAGTCAATCACCCTTGTTTCAAACTTCAGTTATCCTGCAAACAGCCGGTGTAACCAGTGGAAGCCATTGATCTCTGAACTCAGTCTTACCATGTGTAAAATGGACTAAAAGGGCTTCTAAGTCATGAAGTGGTGCTAGTTAAATAAAGCAACGGATCAATTCAACATGGTCCAATCCACAGGGCAGCTACTAAGTGACATATTATCACAAACCACAGGGTGTGGCAGGGACGTGCATAGACCATCCCATTCTTGTGAAGGCCCACAGTTCCATCCTAAGGGTCAGAGTTCAGGCCCATTCTTGTGAAGGCCCACAGTTCCATCCTAAGGGTCAGAGTTCAGGCCCATTCTTGTGAAGGCCCACAGTTCCATCCTAAGGGTCAGAGTTCAGGCCCATTCTTGTGAAGGCCCACAGTTCCATCCTAAGGGTCAGAGTTCATTCTTGCTCCTCAAGGACGAACAAAAAAATGTTGACCAAAGGTGTGGTTACTGGACGCCTTACTCTTCAAAGGCCAGTCAACAGGACGTTTTGAATTAGGGCGTGGTTACCAGGTGTTCTGAGACGTAAGGAGGTAATTATGCTTGCTTGCCCTTTGTATCATGGAGTCTTGTGTCCTCCCCATTTTGTTTGCGTTATGTAAAGGCTGTGAATAAAAACTCAGAGATTTTGGCTTTTTGCTTTTGGCCACAGTATCCACTGGACGCCCTCCCGACTCTATCTGTTGACTCTTATGTATTTCTTCCCTCAATCCACACTACCTTCCTATGGAACATACAGACCCGGACACATTCTAAGCCAGGAGCAGGAAACAGTGCTGAGCATGGCTCGGCAGCTCAAAATGGCATTGTATGTTGACAGCCATAATGGCCATCTATTAGTATCTCAGTATGCCACAGTGGTGGGGTCCAGCATCCCGTGTGACCCAACACATGTATGAAATGCGGTGTTTGCACTGAACTCCCTCACGAGTTCTACAGCTCTCTCTAAAAGACTTTAGGCCCTAACGCAGTGCGAAAACTGAAAATTCAAGGGGGGGATCCTGTGTATGTTCCTTGCAGATGCATTTTCCTCCGGTCATTTTTGTTTGTGGTTGGCTGAAACCCAAGGTATGAAGCGTCAGCCATGGGGAGCTGACTGTATTCATTCTCACAGCCCACAGGGACATCCACGCCCAGATCCACTGTCACAGCTGCTCTTGCATGGTACGGAGAAGAAAACGCATCTGGTTAGACTCGGAAGGGACAGTGTTCTGGAGGTGGACAAGCTGAAACCAGGAGGTCCCCTGGCAGAGGGAGAACCACACATTCATTGACCCATCCAGTCACTCACTGGGCCCGCCGGGAGCCACAAGCGTCCACCTGGCGCTGTCCCAGGTGCTGACGGGTTGAGCTGGCCAAGCACCGGAGTGCAAAGACCCAGTTGTACAAGGAAGGTGCCTTTGGATGGTGATGCACTGGCAGCAGAGTAAAGCTAAGGACTATGATTGTGACCAGACAAGGAACAGAACTGGTTAGGACACTCTGGGAGTGGCTAAGGGGGGGGGGGGCTGAGTGGTGACTACAAGGAAAGGAACTAAGCATTATACAGGGAGAAAGGGCAGAGACCCTGGGGCAAAGACAGCAAGGAGAATGAGTGTGCAGGAGGGAATCTGAGAGCTTAAGGAGCAGGCAGGAGAGGACTAGGAGCTTTCATAAGATCGGGAGGTGTTTGGAGTGGTCAGAGATGGAGCTTGAGTGGAGAATATGGAAAACGGAGTGATTTCTCTAAAAGACCAATCTCTCATGCCTTGCCATGCTAAGACATGGCCGCCCCTCGAGTAGATCCTGGAGGTACTTCCTGAACACTGATTGCTATCTGCCAGTTCTGTCCCAGTTGGGTTGCCTGACCCACTTCATACTGGTTCTCAGGACTTCTTAGAAGTGAGCCACTGTGTCCATGTGTCAGGTGTGGAAACTGAGGCACGGAAGGTCAAGCCATTGCTTAGTCCACACAGATGGCTAAGGTGGGGTTGAAATCCTAGGCCAAGGCCCCCAGGCCACTCTGTGAGCTCTGGGCTTTCTCACGGTGTCAGGAGGTAGAGTCTCCAGGAGAGCTCCAGAGCCAGGTTCAGGGTGGGACTGGGTCCCTTGGTGAACCCTGTGCCTTTTGGGGTGGAGAGGGGCTTCCTACAGTGGCACACAGGGGCTTGTGGTACCAATCCTCTCATCCCATTCTCACTGGGTTCCCTGTACATTCTCCCATATTAATCTCATGAGTTGTGGCTATGACTGGTTTCCCTAGCTTGCTGGTCATGTGACATCTGCCAGTGGAGTGTGGGACACCTGTAGTAGCTGCCGAAGGAGTGGGGGTACCTTCAGAGAAAGCCAAGAGTCTGGGCAGATGGTTTAAAATCCGGATTATACTGGAACTGGCTGTGCAGTCCTGAGCCAGCATCTTTACCTTTCAAACCTTGGTTTCCACATCCAGTTCTTGTTTGTTTTTAGTTAAGTGCTTGTGTGGTGATGGCTTTGTGCCAGAGGCATGAGATCCTCCTGGAGCTGGAGGCACAGGTAGGTGTGAACCACCCAACATGGGTGCTGGGAATGAAACCCAGGTCCTCTGCAAGAGCAGCATGGGATTGTGCCTAGCTGCTGAGCCATCTCTGCAGTCCCGTCTGTTGTGAGGCTGGGTCTCTAGCCTAGTCTGGCCACCAATTCCCTGAGTAGCTAAGAATGACCTTGATCCTCCTTCAGCCTCCCTAGTTCTGGGATTATAGATGTGCCCTGGAGGTCTCATGCTACAAAAGTGTTCTATTAACTGAGCTATACTCCCAGACTTCCACATCTGCTCAACCGGCACAAGTTCATCTGTACCCTGTTCAATCCTGTGAAATGTACCGGTGATCAGAATCCTTTTGGCTGTAAAAGGCAGAGAAAATACAAGGTAATGGAATTTCCCCGGGGCAGTGTTAGTGCCCGGAGCTCCACTGCCCTGACAGAGCTCAGCAGATGGAGAACTCTTTGGCATGGCCATTGCTTTGCTTTGCTAAGTAGCTGCCTTCAATCTTGGGCTCCTGGTGTCCTTTTTTTCCCCCTTTGAGAAAGAGTCTCAGTACATAGCCCAGGCTGGCCTCCTCCTCCTCCCATCTCAGCCTCCCCAGCGCAGGGATGAAGATATTCGCCACCCTGCCCAGTTGTCTCACTGTCTTTAAGACAGGCAGAGTAGCTGGTTAGTACCCCGGAGATGCTTCTGCACGAGTGCTCACCACAGATCCCAGCACACTCAGTGCTCTGGAAACACAGATGCTGGAGTTTATGTGTTTAACAAGCAGGGATAAAGGGAACAGGGGTTCCAAACTGAGGCAAGCAGGGGTTCGAATGGAACTTGCGGACGAGGAGCTCATTACGGACGAGGAGCTCATTACGGACGACAGAGCGGATTTCCTGCCTACTGTACCTGGAGCACCTTAAGCAGTAGCCGGTTTTGCTATTTCTGCTATTGTGATCTGTATCCTGTACTTTTTCTCTTTCATCAGTCCCCCCGGGCTCTTACCTTTCTCCTCTTCTTTTTCCTTCTCCTTCTCCCGGACAGCCCTCCCCTTGAGGGCTCGGCTCCAGGCTCCTCCGTAGTCGCTCAGCTTGGCTTTCTCGCCGGTCTCCTTGCCTTTGAATGAGGGTCCGTACCTGCGTGCGATGCTGGAGGCCTCTCCCGTGTCCCGGAAGCCTCGGCCCAGGTGCAAGTCACCCAGGAAGGGTAGCTCGGCTCCTTCTGCCGGGCTCCCCGCTGCAGGGCTGGCCTGATCCTGGGGCACAGCAGGCTGGCCCACGAAGCCCGCGTGCAGGAAGACGAGGCTCCCAGCGGTCAGGTAGAGAGCCAGTAGGGTAAAGAAGCGCACGGGTTTCCTGCGGAAATACCGGAAACAACGCTGGAACTTGAACCAGAGCTTGGCCATAGCCGGATCATTCCGGACTGGCTCAGGGCTGGTTGGGCTGATGGCTGGGAAGGGGCGAGGAGGGCGTGGCTTCCCAGGACACGATAGTTTGCAACTCCAAGGGCGTGGTACTCTGAGCTCTCTCCTGCGTTGGAGGCGCGCTGTAACCAGAAAGCAGGCTGGGCTAAGGCCAGAGGAGAGGAGGGCAGAGGTTCTGAGTCCCAAGCTCAAGGTGAACTGCTTGGGGTCAAGAAAGGGGACCTACATGACGCGGTCTCCTTTCCCCACATCTTGTTCCTCACCCCAGAGTATGGCTAAAGAACTCTGGTGAGGAGGAAGGGAGAGGAGTCCAGTACTGCAGGTCACTCTGGCCCCTTCTCAGCCCCTCTGGGCTGTTGAGCCTGATTAGTTCACTATGGGCGTTGACAGTGGCTTCTCCTCCAGCTTCGATGGGCGACCAAGCTGTGTGCCACCTTCTGGGCACTCGTGCTGGAAGGCCTCCATCTGGTCAAGCTTCAGGGTTCTGGGCTACCACCTGCAAAACAGCAGTGACACGGGCATGAGGGTCCCACACCAAAACCCAGAATGCAAAGAGGTTCTGAGCAACATCCAAAGAGTATGAAGAGCCCCAGAGAGGGCTGGAAGCCAACGGCGGAAAGAAGCACTCTGTGAGGGGTTGCATGGGCTCCGGGGTTCCAGAGCCCTCCCTGCCTTCGTTTTCTGACACAGGGGAATTGGAATGCTTTAGTTTTAATGGCAATTGAAGCTTGGGGGAAATCTTGACCTCAGACAACCACAAGTTCTTATACATTATTTGTCCCAGGAGGACCTTGGTCCCAGGAGGCTCAAGTATCTTGGATACAAAGGTAGGGTTTTATAGGCTCTGCCCACACCCTCCTATATGTTTCAAATCATGTCACATGCCCTAGCACACCTAAGAACTTCAGTGCTCTAGAGTTGTTTCAGAGTTCTTAAAATAATGGCAAAGGAGAGCTTTTCTATACATTCAGTATGGACACTGTGTGTGTGCGTGAGTGTGTGTGTGTGAGCGTGTGTGTGTTGATTGTGTAGCATTGTGTGTGGAGAGGTTGATACTGGCCAGTTTCTCCAGCCACTCCCCCACCCACTGTGTTTTGAGACAGGGTTTTGTCAATACGGAAAGCTGGTTTGGCAACGCCACTTGACCAGTGACCATGCTGAGGATCTGAACTCAGGTCCCTACATTTATGTGGCCAATTCTTTACCAATGGAGCAGTCTCCCCAGGCCTAGGAATATTCCCCACTTGTTCTCTACCCATGGTTTGTTGAATCTGTTTGTAGAATCTGCCAACAGGGCAGCCCCAGCTGCTGGCTCCTCCCTTTCTAAACAAGCTTCGAATATATTTGTCAAACAAACATGGATTTGTGGGTTCCTTTGAGTCTAAAGAAAACCTCAGAGACTTTCTGAGCCCAAATTCATTTATATCACTGCCCTTCCCCGGGAAGATTTGGGGAGACCAACTGTGTCCCAGCTACAGGGGAGATGTGAGGTAAACACACCTCCTGAGGGTGTGCGCTCTGATGCAGGAACCAAATCCACAGGCCATCATCTGCCTGAGGCAGAAATGGGAAGAGAAGGAAGCAGGCTTAGGAAGCAACACGTCCCTGTGATTGGTATTTGCTGAGGGCCTCCAGGTGGCCAGCTCAGTGCGGAGCCTCCTCTGTAGACAGGCTCATCTGTTCTCTTCTGTCTTACAGGTGACAGCTTCAGGGATGAGTGGGGTAGCACTGAAATTTGAAACCACAACTTTTTTGCTTGTTTGTTTTAGACAGGGTTTCGTGTGGTTAGCCCTGAACTCCCCATTCTTCCTGCTTCTACTTCCCAAGTGCTGGGATTACAGGTAGTGCCATCTTGCTTGACCAAACCACAGCTCTTGGCCTTTTGGATTAGGTCTCTTCTCACGTACTCTAGACACTACCTGGCAATTTAGAGGTAGCCACAAAGCAAGAGCCCACCTCTTTCCAGCTACTGCAGCAACTTCGAGGAGGAGGAGGTTAAAAATTTGAATTCCCCTGGGAACCGATGAAAAGTTCTGACTTTCTAACTAGCATCTCTGTTGTCACAGGTGGCCCTGGAGTATTTGGACTGTACATCAGATGGAAAAACAGGATGTAGCTAACTATTGGGCAATGCTGTTTCATATTACCACCAGCAGGGGGCGACAGGACGCTCTCAGCCAGCGCAAGGGGTATCCAACCATTGGTCACCAGCAGAAGCGTGACTCTGGGATAGGCCCTTGAGCCACACAGCAGCATGGAAGCTCTGCCGCCCCACTCATTCAGAAACTCAGTGCTTACTGAACTGACCACCTCCTAGGCACACAAAACACAAAAATCCATGCACTTGTGGCATCAAACATTCATCCGTCTGTCCATCCATCACCCTCAATCATCTACCCACCCGTTAATTTATCCACCCATCCATCCATGTCTGCACTCATCTGTCAGTCTGTCATCTTCCCTCAGCCCACCCACCCTTCATCTCTGCACCCATCCTTCCCACTCAGCCAGGCACTTCCTGTCCTTGCATTCACAGAAAACAGGGCCAGGGAGATGGCTCAGGCGGGAAAGGCAGTTGCCACCAAACCTGAAGTTCAGTCTCCAGGACTCCGCATCATGGAAAGAGAGAACTGATTTCTAGAAGTTGTCCACTGACCCCCACATGCATGCTTCGGCAAGATCCTACGCAAATAAATGTAATTTAAAATATGTTCATCCTAACTGTCTGTGCTAGGAACACAAGAAAAAATAATTTACTCTCTGTTTTCAGAGAATTTTTAGTCAACCAAGAGAGAAAGCAAGCAATTCCACAGTTGCTATGTTAACTAGACAATGATAGCCCAAGGTATGTATCTCATGATACATAACAACAACGTGGTATTAACAGTGTTTACAAAGCCCTTATATGTGCCACTCCACAGTACACTCACACACATGCACACTCACACAGTACACTTACACACATGCACACTCACACAATACACTTACACACACGCACACTCACACAGTACACTTACACAATGCACACTCACACAGTATACTCACATACAAGCATACTCACAGTACAATTGCACACATGCACACTCACATAGTACACTTACATGCATACATACACTCACAGACATGCACTCACACACAATACAATTACACACATGCACACGCACACTCACAAGTACACTTACACACATGCACACTCACACAGTACACTCACATACATGCATACTCACACAGTACAATTACACACACTCACACACAGTAGCACACACATATACACAGTACAATTACACACATGCACACTCACACACATGCACACTTACACAGTACAATTACACACATGTACACTTACACAGTACAATTACACACATGCACACTCACACACATGCACACTTACACACATGTACACTCACACACAGTACACTTACATGCATACACACACTCACACACATGCACTCACACACAATACAATTACCACATGCACACTCACACACAGTACACTTACACACACGCATATGCACACACACTCTGATTTAATTCTCCCAACAATTCCATGAAGCTCTGTGTTGTCTTACAGACCTGAGAACTGAGTATCAGAGAGGGTAATTAACTTGTCTGAGACCACACAGTTGGTAAACGGAAGGTGGGCTGTGAGGGCCCTAGGACTTCAGGACCTCTTGATCTTCCTGCCTTTGCCTCTCAAGTGCTGGGATTGGAGGTATGCATCACACACCTGGCTTAACTCAGGGCTGCCTGCATGCTAGGCAGGCACTCTTCCGACCCTGCTGCGTCCTGAGCTCACTCCACACTTTAGGAAGCTCACCTTGAAGCCAGTGTGAAGACACTGCCTGTTGGAGCCTATGCACTTCATACTCACGTGCCACGAGAGGAAGTTAGGAGTCACTCAGTGCTTCCAGAAATCCCCTCATTCAGCTGTGTAGATCACAGCCTTTTAGATCCACGTGTGGGCCCTGGACACGGCCCACCTGGATTCTAGTTGACTGGACAGAGACAGCTGTTCCCACAGCCTTGGGTTACTCAACTCTCTGCTCCCTGCTTTCGCTGTTAGAGGATTAAAGAAACTGTTCGAACACTCAAGGCTGCGCCACTGCCTCCTCCAGGCTCCTGTGAGTGCCTGGGAAGCTATTTCCCACCTCAGTGAGGGACAGGCTGCTGGTCCCTGCAGCCATTCCCTCGCTGAGGATGTTTCTGCAGCCCCTAGGTTGTTTCCTCTGTGCTTTTTACACTGCCACAATCTTTCCCTGAAGTGGTTGCCAAGTGGGCGTTTGGCAACACTGAACTCATTACAGCGGGCAGGAGACAAAGAGAAAGGCACGGTGGGGCAGGGGACAGAAGGAAGAGGGACAGAGAGCAAGGGCTATGACACCCACCTTCAGCAGGAACAGGAAAATGTGAACTTCAAGCTCACACCCTCCTGCCAGGATTAGGAGGGAGAGCACCCGGGAGTCAGCCCCACACACTATGCCTTAGCCTGGCCCCTGGTGTCCAGTAGGCCCCCAGGAAACCGTGGCGGAGGGGTGAGGAAAGTAGAGACTGGCATCAAACCAAGGACTGATGTGCTCAGGTAATAGCTCTGTGTGTGTGCATGTGTGTGTATGTGTGTGCGCGCGCGCATGTGTGTATAAATTTGGGTCTCTGAGGGGCAGTATATTGTATTATTTGTCACTGGGTGAGTCTGGGTAGAGAAGCCTGAGTCACAGTATCCTGTCCTCAGAGGAACCTAAACACTTCTGCCTCCTGGAGCTGCCAGCCCTCCCCCACTCAGCGGCTCTCTCTAAGACTTTGTCTCTCATTCCCTCTTCCTCCCTCGCACAGACAGAAACCGCACTCCAAGGCAGACAGAAGAATTAGAATGCCGTCATTTGCTGAACACGCACTGTTCTAGGTGCAGGGCTGGAATGACTTACAGGGGCCTCACACATTCTCTCCTCACAGCCTTTGAGGCGCCCAAGCCCACGGTGTGCGTCCACGGCCCTGCATTGGCTTACACAAGCCCTCTCCTCCTTCTCAATTCGCACCATGGACTCTGTCGCCCTTGGCACTTACAGTGTCTAAACCTCCCTGGTGAGTCAATCACAGAGAAACGGTGCATGGGACTGGGGCTGGCACCCACTTAGGGCAGGCTCTCATGCTACCCTTGACCCCCACCCTTCTCTTCATTGCAGGAGACCTCTGGGGTCTCAGCATCCTCATCTTTCAGGGACAGGAAGCCTTTGAGTAACTAAATGTAGATTATTTTTTAACAATAGAAGCAACAAAGGGGTTGAGTGGCCAAGGAAGCGATGGGTGCTGGCTGGGGTAGGATGCCCTGCAGAAAGGGAAACCAAGGGGCTGCCTACCCTGTAGCTCCTTCCTCTAGGAGCGGAGAGTTTCTACACTCCTGAGGGGCTCAGCAAAGACGCTCTGTAGGCTGGGAAGGGCCTGGACCTCCCTTCCCTACCCCAGAGCTTGACTGGGGGTCAGAGGAGTTGTGGGGTTGGTTAGACAACAGGGACCAACTAAACCTATGACCAAGTTTGTCCAAGAAACGGCTGTTGAGAAAGAAACCTGACTGGTGAAAGCCGACTGGCTCCTCTGGGCCATCTCTGTCTTCATGTCCAGCCTCCAGACAGCACAGACCACCGGGAGATGAAAGGCTCACGGAGGAGAGGAGCGGAGGAGCGTGCCTCCCAGGGAGCGTCTCCATCCAGTCTGGACTTTGTCTCACAGACCCATCCTGTGCACGCCCCCTGGCCTCTTCTCATTTCGCTTTTAGAATTTAACCTGTTATTATACTGTGTGTGCACACGCACGTACATATGTGCACATGTGCATAGTGCCTGTGGAGGTCAGATATCAGCGTTCTCAGTTCTCACCTTCCACTGTGGGTTCCAGGGCTGAGCCTGGGCTGGACAGAAAGTGCTGAGCCATCTGGCTTGCCCTGGTTTTTTTTTTTTTTTTTATTTTGAGAAAAGGTCTCATGTAGGCCAAGCTAGCCCCGAACTCCCTATGCACTCGAGGATAGCTGTGGACCCCTGACCCTCTCACTTCTGCTTCCTGGGTACTGGGTTACAGGCTTGTCCCATCATGCCCAGCTTTGTCCCATCTTTCCCATAACACTGTGTAGCACTGAGACAGAGGTATGGAGAAACTGGGAATCCTGGTTCTCTTCATTGTTTATCCAAAACTCCAAATAAATACACTTCCCTTCTCCAGATTCTGTTTCACAGCTGCTTTAGGAACCAGGGAAACTGAGGCAGCAGCCTAAAGCTAACATTCTCTTCCATCTGATCCAGCCACCGTTACTGAGGAAACCTGGGAGGTCCTGTTTAAGGGCCATCCACTACTAGGGAAGCCGGGTCTCTTTTGGATTCTTAGTCTTATTAATAAAATAATTTTAAAACAGGCTCCAAAGGAAGCCCGAGGACAAGTGTGGTGTCTGAGAGAAGAGCAGCAGGCAGGGGAGCTGGGAAGCTGCCTGGAGGAGGGAGATGGGAAGGAGAAAGGGAGAGAGCCCTGTCCTTCTGTCCTTGTAAGCTAGGGTCCAAGAAAGCCACAGGTCCAGTACCCTCTACCCACGCTGTCAGTGCCAATGGGGTTCAGGCCTGTGGTCAATTGCATATGTTTCCTTCATAGGGTCAGAGGCCCTATGAGTACAGGCATGACATGGCAGAAGAGGGATGGAGACAGCTTCAGAGAAAGCGTGGGAAAGCCCACCGTGTCTGGGAATGAGGCCCAGGCTTTTGGGCTAGTATCGATAGAAAAAGGAAACAGAAAGGTCAGCTTTTCTGAGTTAGGTGCCCCATCACAGAAGGCCTGCATCTGCAAGATCCCTACCACGAGGCCTGCGGGGACAGAAAAGTATATGACATCATTAGGGGATAATTACTCCTCCCCTCTACGGCTCAAAGTTCATGGGGGAGGGGTCTATTCCCAATGACCTCCTAGCCTGTTAACTACCTAATGCTCTGGTCTCCTCAGGACTCACCCACAGGAGTTGAAATCCCATGGACCGCCAGACGAACATGCTGTCCGGCAATGACGAGGTGTAGATGCCTCATGCTACCCAGTGAAGAAGCCAATCTGAGAAGAAGGCACACTGTGAAATTCCAACCATGAGACAGTCTGGGAGAGACAGCAATAGGAAGGGTGTTTGCCTGCAGCTTGGTGTGTGTGTGTGTGTCCTGATGGAGTGCAGGACTTTTGGGGTGATGACTCAACCCCACTGATACTGCAATGGTACCTGTATGTCATGTTATGGCCAGAACCATAGACCACGTGAATCAGCATAGCCGTGAAGCCTGTGACACAGAGTAGCCTCTGACCCTATGAAGGAAGAATATGCAAATGGCCACAGGCCTGAACCCCATTGGCACTGACAGCGTGGGCAAGGGGTGCAGGGGATCTGAACCCAATTGGTGTTGAGAGTGTGGGCAGGGAGTACAGGAGATCTGAGTCCCATTGGCGCTGACAGCGTGGGCAGGAGATACTTTGCCTTCTGACTAACTGCTACCTCGACAAATACAACAAATCTGTACTCCAAGCTAAGCACACGTTTCCAACAGCTAGGAGAGCAGACTGGAGTGTTCTAACACGAGGAAATGACATGTGTCTCAGGCAATAGACGGGCTGGTCCCTCCGATCACCTCATCACACAGCTCACACACGCACCGACACATCACAGCTCACACATGCACCGACACATCACATCACACATGCACCGACACATCACAGAGCTCACACATGCACCAACACATCACAGAGCTCACACACGCACCAACACATCACACAGCTCACACATGCACCAAAACATCACACAGCTCACACACGCACCGACACATCACACAGCTCACACATGCACCGACACATCACCTGGTGTCCTATAAGACACAGCATTATTTCAGCTGCAATTAAAGTGTTTGTAATGGTTCATGTGTTTGTGTCCAGGAAAGGATGGTCACTTGCCAACTCTGTGCTGGGCAAAGTAAGAGAAGCTAAAGAGAGAGGGGGGTGGAGAGAACAAGGTTGGAAGCCGTGTCCTGCAGTGGTTCTGATGACCTGGCTGAGATCCCCAGCTGTGGTCCTCGCTGCCATCAGCAGCCCAGATCATTCCCTTCCCCGAGAGAGACTGTAAAGCAGGGGCCCTGGGCCCCTATCATTAAGCCATCTGGAGTCATCGCTCTCTTGCAGGCACTGCTGTGTCGCGGGTCAATTAGTGCTCATTTGCATAGCCATCCTTAATAGGCTGCTAATTGTCAGGGGGATAATGGATGGTTCTGTTCCGAGGCAGAATGTTTATCCAGGGGCCAGACCCATGGGGGGTGGCGGAGCGGGGAGAAAGGGGAAGGAGGGGACCTGAGGCGCCCAGGAGGGAAGGTGGAGCCAGCTCTGCCTGATCGGAGGTGGCCCCATCATCTGGAGTCTGGTGAGATGCAGGCGTGCTTCTCCTGCCTGCTCTAAGCACAAGCACCACGGGGAAGGACCCTCTGGGAAGGTCTGGAAGCTGAGACCTCCAGAGAAGGTTCCCAGCAGGTGGACACCATGCAGCATGTCTGAATGGATACTAGAACAGGAATGGGTCCATCTTGCAGGGGCTGTACCTCAGTCTGTCCCCTAACCTGTGGACGACTCTGCCTGCTTCCTAGGGTAGACCCCACAGAGTGGAGGAGGGAGGCCTAAGGTTCCTCCTGGGATAGCACTGGTCAAGTCTTCACTGCCCTGCTAGGAGACAGGATGCAGACTCCCTTCTTGGCAGGGCTGAGACCTGTGGCCACAAAGCCCGGCATTCAGTGTGGCCTTTTGAAGAACACCTCTACTGGCCGTGTCAGCCAAGACAGCTGGCAGGGACGCTCTGAAGAGGGGTTTAAGGGCCATTGAGGGACATGACATCACTCTGCTTCGAGAGCTCACACCACCCTCTCGTCAGCATCTTTCCTGGAGTACGGAACATGGACCACCCAGAAGGGGAAACTGAGGCTTAGGGAATCAAAGCGAAAGGACCTCTGTCCTATGAGATGTCAGACACAGGCTGGGCCAGGACAGGTGTTCAGCGATGCTAGCTCTTGGCATTGCCGTCTCAGAGAACAGGGCACTCTTAGGATCCAGCTAGGACAGGCAGATGATTGGAGGGCTCAGAGAAAGTGACCCAAAGTCACACACCAGGCCAGTCCCAAGCTAGCTCCAGAAACTGCCACCCTGTGTCCACATAGCTCGTGGTCAGCTCCTTCTAGCCACAGCACCAGCAAACTGCCACTTGCTGCCACACCCGGTTAGACTCTAATTTTGGAGCAGTGGCTACTTCCATTAGAAACCCTTCCCCGGAGAGGAATTTTCCACCCAAGATCATCTCTAGCCCAGTCCTGTGTCCCTGCCAGGGAGTGTGTACTGGGGGAGGCGTCTCTGATCCCCCAGGAGCTCCTCAAGGCCAGGTCCTCTTTCCTCAGACTCAGAGGCAATCTTACAACCCATCTGCACTAGAGGGAGGGCTACCTGATCCCCAGGTCAGATAGGGAAACTAAGGCTGGGGGTGGGGCTCTGTGTCACTCGTGCCTCTTCTAAGGCCCGGCCTCTTGTTGGCCTTAAGCCTTACACTCCCAGAAAGGAAGCATAGCAAACTCTACCCCTGCCTCCCAGCAGATCCACTGCAGTCTGGACCTTAATCTTCCCATCATGGACAGTTATGGGGACTCCATGATAGAAGAGAAAGCCAACCCACGTGATGGAGGCAGAGCCAATGAACAGCAAGGTGACTCTTAGACTCAGGTTTGTGCTACTTCAGAACCTTCTGCCCACTGCTGACCTGGGGCCTCCAGTCTGAGGGAAGAGCACCGTGAGCAGAATCCCTCAGACTCAGGAAGCCTTTCTCCTTTGTGTGTTCAGAGCTCACGCCGGGAATGAGGAATTCCTGGAAGGAGCAGAGGTCCCTGGCCCTTGGCATCTTCACCATGGCCTTCAGTGGCTGGAAGGAGGGCTCTGGGATACCTAGTGGAAAGGTGTCTCCTCCACTTCTCTCCCCCATGACAACCACAGGCTCCTCTATCAGTCACCTGAACGTCATCATAGGAGACAGTGTCTGAGCCCCTCATGACACACTCCATGCCTGTCCTTACCCCACTCCAGCACAGATTCTATCCTGTATTGTCCCACCTCATTCCCAGGCCAGACAGGGGTCCTGAACCCCACTTTGCAGATGAGGATCAGCAACAGCTGACATTTGCCCCAGAAACCTGGTAAGTGCTGGGAGCTTCTAACTAGATTTCATGGCTCTTGGGATCGAAAGTGAACGCATGGCTGGAGCCTGGAGCCCCCAGGCCAGATTTGGGCTCCTCTGAGGCCACTGGTACCGACCTGAGCTATTCCCAGCATCATGGCATGGTTACCCACACACCCCGGCCTGCACCCAACAGCGTTGTTCCACAGGGTGCATCTGTAGGCACAGTTTCTGACCGGCCCTGGGGAACAAGCCTGGAGCATTTGCCACTCAGTGCTCACAGCTCTTAGATTGGATTCCACCTCAGGTTTTATCCAGCCTTCCATCACTGAGTCTATCTTAGGGTTCGATGCTAGGGTCCCCATTTGTAGGACCTTGTACTGAGGTGGTCAGGGTCTACCAACTGGCACCAACTGGCAATGGACTCTCTGAATGGGACATTCATATTCTGGTTCCTTCTGTGAGGAGGTAGAAGCTCCCCGGGAGACAGTCATACCTCAGTGCCTTCCAGGGACTGGGGAGAAACACACACCCATGAATTATATATTTCCAGTCATCTCCAAATTGCTTAGCAATTACAGAACACCACAGGCAGCCACAGGGGGCAGAAGCCTCTCTGAGGGCTGAGATGCAGCTGGACAGAAAGGACCTCACCAGCTGGGCTGGGTTAGGAGGAAATTTATGGCTGTTTTTCTTTTCCACACCAAGCTGTGCTTTGAAAAATACAGGAGAGTTATGTGAGGGCTCTTAAAAATGATTTGATTTTATTTATTAAGGATGTATGTGTCACAGCACACACTCGGAGGTGGAGGTAGCAGGGCACCTTGAGAGGGTTGGTTCTCTCCTTCCATCAGGTGGGCTCTGGAGATCAAAATCAAGTCTTCGGGTTGGATATCAAGTGCCCTTGTCAGCTACTGCGTGAGATTTGTTGCCAGTTAGAATTGGGTTTGAATCTCGACTCGGACAGCACAAAGAACACGGAGGCTGTTTAAGGTATTAGCGCTGCAGCTGCTCATGCGTGTGACACGGGATGGGAATACAGGTCTCACCCCACCAGGCTAGCTCTTGAGAGGGTTAGCTGACCTAACAGGTGCAGATGCTTAGCAGGGGCCAGGCTCCTTGAGCTGCTAGGTACTTGGATACCATGTCTAAATTGCAGGAGGTAGTCCAGACAGCTACGCAGAAAGGCAAGACAACGGGGAGAGTCCTTGTCTCTCTGAGCCTCCATTTTCCAAGTTTGATAGCCCATGGCCACTCCATAGCCCGTTAGCCTGTGGGTATAGACAGCATAGGGCTGTAGTAGAGGTGAGAGCTGGAGGAGACTCCTGCTTGTCTCTCAGTTTATTTGACGTAAAAAAAAGCCATCCATTTCCAGCCCCGCATTAATAAGCTGCCACTGAACACATTTTAAATTTAAATTTAGACAAACATCCCCCCTCATAAACGCTCACCACCCACACACCCCCAAGAATAAATCCACCCGGTGAAGGGGAGATATCTGTGTGGTTACAGCCCAGGGGGTGAGGGAACAGGGAGAACGGGGTGTGCAGAGGCACCTGGGGACAGGAAGTGCCTCTCTGTCTTTGGGGTGGCATTAAATGTTCCTGCCAGGAGCACTGGGCAGGGAGTCTGCTCTGCAGGGCTGGGCCGGTGGAGGGCAAGGTCGATGGGTGAAGGCCACTGCGGGAGCTGACTCCCTGATGCCGGCCTCCCTGAGGTGTTTTCCATCTGCTAAGGTAGTGTTCTCAGACCCACAACCTGCACTCACCCTGGCTCAGGGCAGAAAAGCCACTCCTGGGCCAGTGCCCTCTTGTGGCTTCTTGTAATGTTTATTGAGAGAAGGGGTGGGTATTGTCCTCTCAGGCTGTCTCCTGTGAAACACCAAGACTTCCACAAATGGTGCTGAGGGCGGGTGGAGAGTCGCGCAGGACACGCAAAGCCTCAGGCTGCAGCCTCTACCTCTTTTCTTCCTGTCCCACCTTCAAGGTCCCGCTATAGCTGTGTGGCCTTGGCTAGGTAGCTTGCCCTCTCTGCCCTTCTGGTTCTTTCTTAGCAAAATCAACCAACCAATCAACCAAGCAAACACAAAAACCGAAAAAACAACCAAACAATAAAAAAAAAACCCCTACTGTATATAGTCTAGCTCTTACCTACTGTCTCTCTCTAACAGCCAAACTATAGCTTGCTCTTCATTCAATCAACTCACAGCAGGTACTGGAGGTTACCAGCAGGGAGGGTTCATCATACATCATCCCTTGGACAGAGCAGCTGCCTCACATCTGGGGAGAGTTGACTGTCTGCTCAGAGACCCCTCATCCTCCCCCCCCCTCTGGGTCAGTAGCAGCGTGAGCAGGCGTGTCCTCTCAGCACTGAACTGAGCCATCCCAGAGCTCAAGAGGGTGACCCCTGGTGCCAGGAAGCTCGTGGCTTTGTAGTTTCAGATTTGGGGTGTTGGTTTAGTCTCACCTCACTTCAGCTTTCAGAGTCTCAAAGCAGACAACTTCCAAAATTTGAGATGAATCTGTAAGGCAGGTAGTGTCCCTGTCACAGGGGTGAGAAACTGAGGCTCCCAAAGGTCATGTAGCTCGTCAGTGCAGAGTCAAGACTTCTGCCTGGGCCTGTGTGTGTGTGTGTGTGTGTGTGTGTGTGTGTGTGTGTGTGTGTGTGAGAGAGAGAGAGAGAGAGAGAGAGAGAGATCCTCTCTCTATTAGCACCCAATCTCCTGTTTCCATAGGAATGGCACCTCAGAGGTAAGCCTGCCCCATCTCTGTCAGTGGTGGTGGTGGTGGTGGTGTGTGTGTGTGTAGGGAGCTTACCTTTTTTTTTTTTTAGACAGGTTCTCACTATATACCCCAGGCTGGCTTTGAACTCTGATCCTGCTGCCGCCTCAACCTTGTAAGTGTTGGGGTCACAGGTGTGCTACCTGGCTAATGTAGCCTTTTGAACCAACTTAATGATGTTCCCTCAGAATCTTCAGGAAGGGTGAAAAGTGGGCATTCTCAAGTCACAGCAAGCCTCTGGGATGCCACTGAAAGCATGCCCGCTGCATATCCCACACTGTGCATCCAGCAGCGCATCCCTCTGGGAACCCTTCGACAGGAGACATGAAGCATGTGTTCATGGTGTGAGACCCTGGAGAACCAGGGCTGAGAAGGAGCTGGGTGCTCCAGGGCACGTGTCCTTGCCCACTGTTCTCACCAGGTTCTGCTGAGCGACACTAGGATGGCAGATGCAGCAGCCAGCATTTTAACTAAAGCCAAGACAGAAAACATTAGAGCGGCTGAAACAGAGAGCAAACTCAGTGGAGTGGGTAGGACTCCCAGTCACCATGGCAGAGACGAAGAAGGGAACAGATCCCCTTGGAGGACAGGAAGGCTCTGCCTTACATGTTAGACAAGTCTACTTACTGTGATATCAACTATCTCCCTCCTTGCTTGTTAACCTGAGAGAAGTGATGCTTACAGCAAAACCCCATTTCAGAGGCTGAGAGCAGTTCTTACCCTGCCCCCACAGACCCTCCCACCTCAGGTAAGTGGACCCAAGGTGGTGAGTCCATGCCTCAGGGGAGCACTACTCAGTCCATGAAGAAACTGTGGCTACACAGACCAGCCAAGCCTGGTGAGTCATACAGGCTGACGTGACCCAGAAGGAAAGAAGCTGGAGTCTGAGGGTTTTAGGAACCAATTTCTGTGGCATTCTGGAAAAGGTGCTTGCCAGGGCCCAGAGTGGCACAATCAGAGGGACACTGAATTCGTGTGTTTCTTGATTCTGGAGCAGGATGCTGAGTTGCATGGATTTGTCAAAGCTCGCAGAACTGCAGACTAAACTGGGGGTGGGATGTTACCGCAGGCAAATTATACTTGATGGAAAAAAAAAAACCTTAATGCAATAACAAGCCAGCTGCCTCCCCAAGGAAACAGGGTTAACATCTGCTTTCTCACTTATCTGGGCCTCTGAGAGGTTCACCTGGAGGACTGGAGTGCTCCCGGGAGCACCAGGATTCCCACGTGACCCCAGCTCTTGCCTCCTCTTCTCCTGGAGCTGCAATGCTCAGGGTTGTTTTGCTGCAAGCAGGCCCAGTTGCTGAGCTGTTTCTCGGCAGGCAGCCGCCACCCCCTGCCGTGTTTACACGAAAACACATTTGCACAGAGTTTTGTTTCTACCGTTTGCTTCAGCAGCCAGGATCCTGTGAAGCCTGGGGCATTTTGCTTATCCAGCTGGAAGCAGCCGGTGGGGGAGGCTGCTGCAGAGGGGCAGCCCAGGTAAGCCCTTGCTGGGAGTTCAGGGATCCTGGGCTTCTGCTCAGAGGGCTCAAGAACTAGAGGCGCTTATGTGGTGTGTGTACACACACGGGTATTCTCAGCCCTCACAGGGCTTTGACAGGGAGGGTCTGGGATGTCCTATACTTTGCATGCAGGATGTTCAGCAAGCCCTTGCCCTCTGCCTTCAAGGAGCCTCTCCCCGCCTAGTCAGGAGGACCCAGGTTCAGTAGATAAAATCAAGTGTCTTCCCCAGAAGGGTCTCCCATTATGAATCACGCATGACTCTCACCTTGAGGCTCCTGTGAGCTCAGCTCAGCTTCAGCTCCCCCTCCACCGCAGGACAACCACCACTGTACGCCTGGCTCCACATGTGAGAGAGAGGCTGCGGCTTATCGCGGTTTTTAATAGACAGGATCTGGTGCCCTCGGAAGAGACCAACTGGGCACCACTCTAGGTTGCGTTCAATGAGATGGGAAGACCCGTGCCACGGTGGAACCACCCTGTGGGGTCCTGGGTCACAGAAACAGAAGAAAGCCAACTGTACGCCAGTGTTCATCTCTCTCTGCTTTGTGAGAGATGGATGCTGTTTCGTGGAGTGGCAGCCCTGGGAGAATATCTATATTCTTCCATCTCCAAGTCCAGAAGCGCGTGGATATTAATCATTGGCTTCCACATGTGCCTGCTGCTCAGACTAGCACAGCCCCTGGGTGACATCTCACTAACACCCCCTCTGACCCGGCTTTACCTGGCCTCCCTGTGGTGGTTCCAGTTGCTCTGCTGAGGCTTCGCTGGGCTGACTAAATCCAGTTTGTTTGGGCGCCTTCTGGGTTTGTGTGAAGCTGGATTTGTGTGAACCCAGCTTTGGGTCAGAGTGCCCTGTGGGTCAGAACAGTCCCATAGAGATGCTATGTTGGGGAGGCCCCAGCTCAGCCATGCTCAGCTCGGGGCTGGCCTCCTATGTGTGAGATCATGCAGGACTATCAGCAGGAATATCAAAGCAGGGTCTCTAAAGGTCAGTGTGTCTCCTGAACGCCTGCACAGTCAGACACGGATGAAACATGCAGCCCAGAGCTGCTGCTTTGTCTCCATTTCACAGACAGGTACACTGAGGTTCTAGGAAGCAAAACTGCTTGTTGAATATCTTGCCAGCAGCAACGATGGATTCAGTGAGCACAGACCTTGTTCACAAGTTCTTGTAGAGATGACATGGTCAGCAGAAATCAAATCACGTAGAACAGTTCGGGGCAGAAGACGTTTCTCCTCATCACTGCGAAGACCATTGTTATTGCCACCACCGTCAAATCATACCATCATCATTGACATCATCATAGCTACCACACTGTTACTATTGACATCACCATCATCTGTCATCATTGCCACCACTGTCAGCATCGCCACCATCATCACCATTGTCATTACCATCATTTCATCAACGTCACTGTCACATCATCATTGACATCATCACCTCTGTCAACACAATCCCATTAACGTCTATGTCATCATCATCATTGTGAACTGTCGCTATCAACACCACTGTCAGCATCATTATCTACATCATCATTGTCATTGTCAACAGCATCAGTGTCAACATCATCACTACTGCCATCGCTGTCACTGTCAACACCATCACCATCATTGTCTATCTACCACAGTCATTGTCAACCGCCACTGTTATTATCATGGTAACATCATTACTGTTGCTGTCGTCACTGTCAACATGATCACTGACATTACATCACTCCTCATCCTGTCTGTTGTCCTTGTCATCATCAGCACCACCATCTTCTGCCTCCTGTGTGACCCAATCTTAACTGCTTGCCAGCACTATGCAAAACACTGTGTCTGACAGTCACTAACACACATGGAGCGAAGGCCAGGTAGAAAGGTGGTTCTGTGTGGAAGTCATGCAGACGCCCATGCACCCCTACCCAGCATGCTTTCTTTGGATGGAGAAAACAGTACACAGCACAGAGAATGCCCTGGGGACAAGGAAACACGCTGCCCCACCAGCTCTATGGAGTTTAGTTTTCCCTTCCTGGCACAGGGATGCTGTGTCCTTAGCTTCTTGGCCTCCCTTTGGAGAAATTTCCAACTCAAGCAACCTCTCTTAGGTCTGAAATGTGCCCCCACTGAAGCATCTTGTTTGCCGTGCTCTAGCGATCCCGATAGCAATTGCAAGCGGCTCCATGGAGCTCCCTGGCAACTCACCCTGGTTGAGCTCCCTCACCTGGTCCTGGTCCTTCTCATTATAAAGCCCCTCAGGTCAGCCACGGGATGCTGGCAATGGGGGTTCACTGCAGATGTTTGTGTGTGAGGGATCTACCTGCACCCCAAGGCTTGGGGATGGGAGAACTGGAGAGAAGAGGGAGCGGGTTTGCACAGTCATCTGAGTGACACTGGAGTCACACACAGCTCAGAGAGCTGCTTCTCCCCAGTTCACACTGTCTATTAAACTTCACCTTTCTGCTGGGGTCCGTGCTCAGTGGCTCTGAGGACACCATCCAGTGTGGAGCTGTCCCCTTGTTCAACTAGTTGTATTGAGCTACATAGGGCACAGGCTGGCACTGGGCTGATGGAGAGGCCAAACTCTATCTCTGAGTCTTTGTTGTTGTTATTTCTTTTGATATGGGGGTTTTGCTCTGTAATCCAGCAATCCTCTTGCCTCATCCTGCCAGGATTACTGCCGTTCACCACTGCACCAGCGGCCCATCTTTCCCTCACAGCGATGCCTGGCTTTGCCATTTGTTACATTGCCTGGATTTCTTTCTTTGCTGAGCATAGCCCCTTGTCAATCAATTACATGGTTAGCTAACACAGACCACCCAAGATGGATTCTAGTCCTGTTATCCCATTGGGCAGACAAGGAAAGAGAGGCTCAGAGAGGGGGTGACTGCCCAGAGTCGCTCAAAGAGCACATGGAGAATCTAGATGGCTCCAGAGTCTGGGGATGCTGAACCTCACAGAGGGAGTTCCCCGCCATCCTGGGGGTGGGAAGTCAGGCTGAGACCTGAGAGGCGCACAGATGTGGAGCAGGCCACGAAGAGCGAGCGGGAGCCCATGCAGAGGTGGTGACTATGAAGGGGACATTCATGTCATTGGGTTCCAGCTCAGCAGCATGGAGAGAGGTCTCAGCCAAGGCTGCTGCTGTCTCCAAGACCATGTCTCCACATCTCTCTGCTCATCCCTCATCCCTTTACCTCAGGAGCCTGGTGCTGTAACCAGCGAAGCTAAACCAGGGCTCTGCCAGAACCCGAAATAGCTACAGCTTCCAGGTGAAATTAGTGCAAAACACTGACTGCCCCATTCATCACACTGACTTCTGCCTTGTTATTTTCGGGCAACATGGCACTGGGGATGAGAGAGGTGTGTGTGTGTGCATGTGGTATGTCTTTCTATCTGAGTGAGTGTGCGTGCGTATATGCATGCACGTGTGTGTGTGTATGTACTTCTGTGTCTCTCTGTGTGTATATGCACATGTGTGTGGTATGAGTATGTCTGTATGTGTGTATGAGTATGGTGTATATGAATGTGTGTGTTGCTGGGTTTTTGCCAGAACCTCAGCTTGAAGCCCCCCCACAACATCCCCTCCTTTTGCCCCTCTATGCTCCCAGAGTTTTTAGCAAGCTGAGCTTAAGCAGATTCACCTGACACTCAGGTCAAGGAAACTGGCCTGGCCTGGCCTGAGCCAATCAGCCTGGCCCATCTCCCCTGTCCACCACAGCCATTAGAGACTTGGGCTGGAGAGGGGTTCCCAACTTCTTGTGGATTTGGGCCTGGGAAAGGCAAGCCTAGGCTCTGTGAGCCTAAGGAAAGTGGGGTACAATGTGAGACACTGAGATCTGATGGGCTTATTTGAGCTTGGGTCAAGTCACAGCTGAAGCAAGATCCCAGTAGATCTTGTTGTCCACGCATCAAAATCAATGATTCTCTTTTCAGAAAGCCACCCCCAGGGCTCTTTCAGCATACAGAGCCTGCCTGAGTGAGGGGAGCTACAGACGGCCTCCCAGGATTCTGAACTCACTGGGTCTGGGCCGTGAGTAGCACCCAGGGCATGGAAGAGAGTGGGATCTGAGGACTGATTCTGGACAAAGATTTAGGATGGTCACATACCCAAGAGGTGACATCAGATCCACAGGGCACTGGGTCACCTCATGGCTTCCTCAAGAGAACTATCACAGCAAACTATGCTTGGCCATTACCTACCTGGCCATCAGGTTTGTGAGTTACCTATTGTTTAATAGCCCTGTCTGCAAGCAAATTACAAGGTGTGTGAGTGTCACCAACACCACACCAGTCTTGCTTTAACCTTGGCAGGATCCCAAGGGCAGTAAACACTCCTGGGCATGGCTTTGCCTGAGGCTGTCCTGGGAGGGGCCTTGGCCGACAGACCGCTGCTACTCTGCCTGACCAAGAGTTTAGCCCTCCTTCTGCATCCACCCCTTGACACTGCAGTCATGGAATGACACCTCACAAATATGTCAAGGAAGAGCCACCCTGTGGGTGTCTTCAAGGCAGGTGCCAAGACAACCCTATCGTATAAACATGGCGGCCAAGGTTCAGAGGGGTAAATCTGCCTGTCCAATGTGCTGGAGCTAGGCAAGCATTCAAATACAGCCCCTACACAGTCAAACATTTCAGGAGGACATCACCTTGTCAGGGCTGATGCCAGTGTGAATGAACCTCTGTTCACAAAGCAAGGAAAGGATCCGCTCTGAATCTCCTCAGTTAATCTGGAGGAGAGTCCTGACTACAAACCTTTAACACTGCCCCCCAACCCCGCCTCAGGCTCAGATCCACAGTCCTCAAAGTTTGCTGGAGCCAGTGCACCCTGCTGCCTTTGAATACATACAATGATTGGCCTCTTTAGGGAAAGGCATATTGGTTTCATATTAACTTCCAAATAAACAACTGTTTGGTTAAAAACAGTGTAAATCAATGGAAAGAGAAACAAGCAATCGTGGAAAAAGCACGAAGGTGGTGTGCCTACGGCTTCCACCTGGGAAGCTGTGCCACCCCATCCCATGCCCAGCAGAACCCAAAACTACTGTCTCATCAACCCAGCAAAGGATGGTATGGGGACCCACAGGTGTGAGCCTGTTCCACCTCCACTGGAGGTCAGAGTCTGAGCTTGTTTTGCTCTCTCAAAGTTGTTGAGCACAGATGTGACGACGAACGAGGAATTTGGACCTAGGGTGTGGTGAATTAGTATTTGAGTGTAGAGATGGATCTGTTCCTCCTGTAGCAAAGTTGGAGAGTTCAAGTCTATTCCGTATATCATGTTAATGAAGTCTGTTGCCTCCCCCTCCCCTTTAGGAGTGAAGTACGTAAGCGTGTGGAAAATAAACAAGGCGGACTCAGTATTCACAGAATGTCCCTCCCAGTGCTCTTCTGTGTTTCTCTCTCTTGTTTCTCTTCTATCTCTGTTCCTTTTGATTAATAATTCTAATCCTCACGCTCCTGCCCTGGAACAGAAGAGTTTTGTTGAAGCTGGTCCTTGACAGTGTGGTAAGAAGACTGCCCTCTTCTCCCTCACTCTGTCCCAGGCTCCATGTTAAGGCCCAAACTGTGCCTGTCTGCTACGGCTGACAGCAAAACACCACAAACCAAGCGAGAGGTTTACAGTCTATGACCACTGAGCCCTGACAGTGGGGCTGGTCCCTCTGAGGGCATGAGGAAAGGGCCGTGCCAGGCTTGCCCTGACTGTGCAAGTAGAACCAGACGCCTGGTAGCCGTACCTCTCCCCTCACGCCTGTCTTCATCTCTGCACACTGGCTTCCTGTGTCTGTTTGCCCATCATCTTTAATTTTTAATTGACAGCTTCATACATGTATATAACAAACTTAGTCATTCTCGTGCCCCGTTCCCTCTCCTCCCACTGCTTCCCCCCTGGACCCTTTTTCTCCAAACATGTCTATCCTACTTCCTGTGCCTTCTTTCTGGGTGACTCCCATGGACTTGAAGCAGGGACGCTTGCACAGGTGTGGGTAGAAGTTAGTTACTGGACTAGGGGAACTTCCCAGTGGTCACACTTCTTCCCCAGCAACCATGAACTGTCCATAGTCCCTCAGGAAGGGGTGGGGTCTGGTGTACTGGGTGGTTTTGCGTGTCAGCTTGGCAAAAGCTAGAGTCATCAGAGAGGAAGGAACCTCAGTTGAGCAAATGCCTCCATGAGATCCAGCTGTAGGGCATTTTCTTAATTAGTTATTAGTGAGGGAGCCCAGCCCATGGTGGGTGGAGACATCCTGGGCTGGTGGTCCTGAGTTCTATAAGAGCGTAGACCGAGCAAGCCAGGGAAAGCAAGGCCGTGAGCTGATGAGCCTCTGCATCAGTTCCTGCCTCCGGATCCCTGCTCTGCTTGAGTTCCTGTTCTGACATAGACCACGGACTATGATCTGGAATTATAAGGCAGATGCACCTGTTCCTCTCTAAGCTGCTTTTAGGTCATGGTGTTTTGCTGGAGCAATGGAAACTCCCACTAAGACAGGACCCAAGAGCACTTCCCATCCGTGGTGAACCGTGTACACGGGGCAGGGATGCTGTGATAACCACACGGCAGGGAGTCTGAGTTAGAGTCTCTGTCACACCCGAGACACACAAGTCACTGCACATCTCCCAAACTCTGACCTTATGACGCCTTTTCCTGGTGTCCCCCCAGTCTTGAGGGAGGGACACAGCTGTCCTATTGGAGTTCTCCACCACTGTTTATTCTTGGCACTTTGGCCAGCTTTGGGTTTTCGCAATAACCTCTACTGGCTGCAGAAAGAAACTTCCGTGATGAAGGCTGGACATTGCATTAACCTCAGATGGTGACAGGAGCCCTTCTATATCTGTCTGTCTGTCTGTCTGTCTGTCTGTCTGTCTGTCTGCTGTCTGTCTGTCTACTATCTATCTACTATCTATCTATCTATCTATCTATCTATCTATCTATCTATCTATCTATCTATCTATCTATCTTCCATCCATCCCATCTATAACGTGCATGTGATGGCCAGAGGACAACTGTGGGAGTCACTACTGCCCTTTTCTTCCACCATGTGGTTCGGGGGAGGGGATGATACCAGTGCCTTCACGTGCTGAGCCATTTCACCAGCCCCTTCTTCCTACAGTGCACCGTCATTTTGTGTCTGGCCCAACGTCCTGTGTCCCAATGCCATAGTAATGATTTCTCTAACAGCCGCTTCCAAACAAGGGTGGGTTCTGAGGGTCCTAGGTTTAGAGCTTGAGTACAATAACCACACCCAGGTCAATCAGTTTACTGTTGCCTTGACAACTTAGAGGAAAGAGGTTTGCTTTGGCTCAGGATTTCAGAAGTTTTAGTCCATGGCTACTTGGTCCCATCATTTCTGAGCTGTGGTGAGCAGGATAGCATGATGGAGATCCATGGCAGAGCAAGCTGATCACCTCATAGTGATAAGAAAAAGGAGGAAGGAGGCGAGAATAGGAAGAAGCAAGACCAAAGGGGAGGGAGAAGCAGGAAGAGGGGGAGGAGATGAGGACAGATATCCCCTTCAAGGACAGACCCTCAGTGGCTTCCTTCTCCCTGACAGCCCATTCCTCCAGTTCCCACCCCCCCCACCATTGATTCAGCTATGAGCTCATCCACAGATGACATGATGGCCAGGTCGTCAGGTGTGAGCACTGCCACACTGGGGACTAAGCCTCAGCTTGTACGCTTTCAGGGACAGGAACACTCCCGATCCAAACTGTCACAAGCCCTCAATGCACTGTGACATCTGTTTTACAGTGGGCCTGGAAAGTAGGCTGGAATTTATGCTATGTAACAGGTAAATAAGCTTCAGAGAGGTGAGGACTCCATCCAAAGACGCAGACACAGTGTGTGTCACGGTTGCACCACGGTCTGTATCAGGCTTTGCAATTCCCAACTCTGCCTAACTGCCTCACCCTGTATGCGCTGTCCCCCATCTTCCTGAGTTACCCTTTCTACTTTATCAATAGGAAAACTGAGGCTCAGAGAAGTGACAGGTTGCTGAGGCTGCACAGCAGTTCAGGCTGAGCTGAGGGGCATCCAGGCATCTCCCAGGGATGGCCTCTCAGTCTGTACCAAG
>NC_022010.1:3182284-3213386 GCF_000317375.1 Microtus ochrogaster | reverse complement strand
AGGGAAACCAGCAGCTACTGCACACCATGATGGGACAAATCACCAGGGAAACCAGCAGCTACTGCACACTATGACATGAAGAGTCACATACAGCACCCCAGAAGGTTGCAGTTTCATGGTGGTTTGACTTACAGGTGCAGACGGAAGAAGGTACGACAGGACCTGCATGAGAGCTATGCATCATTAGTGGGGATCTCTCCCCCAGGTTGTGGCTCTCTGTAGTACACGTTTCTTGTCTGCCACTGGGCACCGGTAGCGAGATGTCACTCCAGCCTACCCCATGATGTTGAGAGGGGACCCACAGGTTATGTGGAGGCACACATCTGAGCTGATCCTGATTTGGGCATATGCCGAGATTAATCAGGATGTGGCCCCATCTTAAGCTGAGGAGTGTTATAACTGCCTTGCATTATAAACCAAGTCATTTATCACATTCATATCGCATCACGCTATGCCATGTGACACTGGTCTAAGCACATATCAGATCATGCTACATGTCAGTCATACCATACCACATATATGTCTTATGTCATGTCATACATAACCCTGGAGGGCAGGGATTTAGAGGCAGCTCTGTCCTTCTGGCCACTGGAATCTGCTCTCCTGGGGCCACCCCAGTCCAGCAACCTGTTTCCATCCCCACAAGACACCCCCATCATGACTTACTTTCAGCTTGGGTCTCAGAAGCAGCTCACACCCAAACAGAAGCCTTGGAAGGCCAAGCGTGTACCCCAGACCGGCCAAACTCCTATGTGAAGTGTGAAGTTGTAAGGAGGGGGCCTCAGCTCTTACACCGCTGGGCCTGACTGGGCAAATGTCTTTATCTGAGCATAGGAGAAAGCCCAGACTCCCCGCCAGTAACACGCCCAGGGATGCCCAGCCCCTGGACTTTGTTTCTAGCCATGGCAATTGTTTGCTGGGAAATGTCACCAGGGAGAAAAGCCAGCACCTTCAACAGCCCTCCTCCCACAGCTGCTTTCCCAGCAAGGGTGCTTCAGGGACCCCTGGGCCTGGAGATGGAGTCCTCCCTATGCAGGACCAATCCCTTCTGCTCACATGATCTGAGAAGGGGGAGCCTTGTGGCACAGTGTTTGCCGAGTGCTTACTCCCCTGTAGGCTAGGGAGGCAGAGACCTATAACAGAAACCTGTCCATGGGGCAGTGCCGGGCAGAGGCAGCTGCAGGTCTGGGGAGCTTGAGCTTAGCCATTCCCATCTGTAGAATGGAGATAGGCATGGAGTCTTCCCCAGCAGGGGTGTGGATACTACCAGGCTTAGGCTCAGTACAGAGCCAAGCACCCAGAGAGCCAGGATGACGCAGGGGCTTCAGGAGGCTGGAGGAGTCCAGAGAAGAGAGCACAGTGGGAAAAACACCATGGATGGTGCAAGGGTGGGGAGCACATCCAGTCCCAGACACAGCAGAGGGGGCCATGGCTAGAGCCTGGGGTGGTGTCTCCCAGAAGAAAGCAGAGGAGGCTGGGTCAGGGCAGCTTGCGGTAACGGTCCCAGCATCTAGGACACACATATGCACACGCGTGCGCATACACACACACACACACACACACACACACACACACAAATGCAAGGCAGGAATGAGAATGATGGTTGGTGCCTTGTATCCCGGGGGCAGGGTGCGGCCCATCTGCCCCTTGCTGTGGCTTCAGCACTTGGCTCACAGATGTGCGGTAACTATGTGGGTTACTGAACGAGGGGGAGAAAACACCAGCTTTCAGGACTTAGCAGCAAGGAGAGTGGCTGCTGCCTTTGTGTTCTGGCCCTGAGCCTCCCACTCACTACCCTGTAGCACTAGGCCCCCTAAACCGCAATTTAATCTCTGGGTGTCCTGTTCTCTGCCTCACGCCAGGAAGGGGGTCAGTGGGGTGAGTTGCAGCATTAGCATAAATTATTGACCCAGAGCCACTGGAGGGTTTGTGGGGCGGGCAGAACACTGCTGGTCAGAGAACACAGGGGAGCCCAGGACAGCGCCAGGACTGGGTGGTTGAATGGCCTCAGAGGAGTTGCTCTTGAACTCCAGGGGATTAATTCCCACCACGACACCTCCGCCTCCGTATCTGTTACTCTTCGTAATTTCAGGCAGGTGGCCAGGCTTTCTGACATTTAGGCAGAAACAAAAATGACCTTCAAATAAAGACTGCAGGGTGGTCATGGGTGAGGGAGGGGCATGGCCAGAACCTCAGTCTCAAATCCCTGGGGAGAGAGAGGCGCAACAGTAACTGGACAGGCAGGGAGAGGGGGAGAGCCACTACCCTGCTGGGGAGCAGTCCCATCCCAGGGTCGTCTGGGACATCAGACTGTGTTCAGGGATCCTGTTCCTCTGAGCTGGTTTATGCCATGGTTCAGTTTTTAAATCTAAGCAGCTAAATTAATTAACTTTAAATTTTTTGATCTTTTCTTGAGATAGCCCAGGCTGGCCTCGAAGTAGTGATCCTTCTGTGTCTGTTTCTGGAGTGTAGACATAATATAGTCATATACCCAGCTAATTAATTGTTTAAAAATCCAGAAAAGACATACCACTTAGATGGCAGAAATCTCAGTGGCGGCCAGGGGTTCAGAAGGGAATGGATGAGTAGCAGAGATACAGAGATATCCTGGGAGCAGTCAGCCCTGGAGGGTGCCTCAGTGGTGGTCATTATACAGTTGTCACCCGTGCAGACTCCACAAGGAGAGTAGGCCCTCGGCCAAGCCGTGAGTCTGAGTAACGAGAACGTGGACCCTGAAGCTGCTGTGGCAGGCTGATGGCAGGACCTGCAGGCCGGCAGGAACTCTACTTTCTGCTGTTTTTTTTTTTCTAGACAGAAAACATCCCCCTCACTCAAGTCCAGCCCAGCACACTGTGAGCAGGAGGGAGCCGCCCTCAGCCTATTGCTGTGACAAATACCATGACCAAAAGCAAACTGGGGACGACAGGACCTGTTTGGCGTTCTAGATCACAGCCATACTCTATCACTGAAGGAAGCCAGAACAGGAACTCAAGCAGGGCAGGAACTCAAGCAGGGCAGGAACTCAAGCAGGGCAGGAACTCAAGCAGGGCAGGAACTCAAGCAGGGCAGGAACTTGGAGGCAGGAGGCGATGCAGAGGCCATGGAGAGGTGCTGCTTACTGGCTTGCTCAGTCTACCTTCTAATAGAACCCAGGGCCACCAGCCCAGGGATGACCCCGCCCACAGTGGGCCCTCGCACATCAATCATTCATCGTCAACCAATGAGATGCCCCACAGACTTCCCTGCAGAGTCAATCTGCTGAGGCATTTTCTTTACTGAGGCTCCTCTTCCCAGATGACCCTAGTTTTTCTCACACTGACATGAACCAACCAGGACATCTCCCTCTTCTCCAGTTGCTAACTGTGCTCGGAGCTCAGTGGTGAGCTTCAGGGGGTGATACTGCCAGGAGGAGGTTGGATGTGAGGGGGTCAGGGGTGGGAGAGACAAGCAGAAAGCATGGGTTTTCAAACAAACCCCTGCAATGCCTGAAGGGACATCCGACATTTGGTGCCCCCACAAACACCAGCTGTCTCAAGCCTGTCCCATGTAGAGAGGACAGAGATGGGGCCTGTGCTACATTCGCAAACGGGGGGTACCCCGGGGACAGGTGTGTTTGCTAGGGACACTTCTCGGTCCCTGTGGGCAGGGAAATGAAGTGTCTAGCGTTCTGTGGGGATTCCATGTTATGTTTGACTTAAGGGGTTCAGGAAATCTGGGGTCTCTGGGACAGCTGATTTGGGGGTTGAGATGGATTCCACAGACTTTACACATCCACGCCTGTCCACCTCCATGCAATTCTGCAGCCTGCCTAACCCTATTCTTCAGAACATTGGCTCCCGCACACAGAGACCGGGCCGGATTCCAGCCCATTCTTCAAAAGGCTGCTCTCTAAATCCCGCCACCACGCGCCATTCCTGAAAGTACAGGGTTCAGCTCACAGGGAGTTAACAGACTGAAGATGGGACTGTGTCCTTGCTTTCCCAAGCCTCCTCAGGAGCACTGGCAGCTGCTCTTGGCTGGCCAGGCTGGGCCTTCACTGTCACCCACAGGACCCCGCGGAGGTGCTGTTTCCAGTGAGCTGTGGTTACGAAGAACGTGGAAAGGGAGGTGTCTCCCCCAACTTCCCAGCCCAGCCCCCTCCTCTCTGGGACAAGTCAACATGTCTGGCTTCATTTTCTTCCCATCTGATTCTACCACACGACACAAAACCAAATTAAAAAAGGCTATTTTCTGCTCACATGAAATTTTTAGTTCTGGCAAGCGTTCGGGAAAACACTCCCAACACAGCATCTGAGCAGTTGAACTGCAACAGGAATTCTGCTGGGACAGAACAGAGCATATGTGTGGGGACCACATCACAGGGTGTCCCTGACAGTTCCCCACACCTCCAGAGGGGCCTTCTCGGCCAGTGGGGGTGGGGCACCGATATCAGCAATGAAAGCTCCTCTAACTGTGAAAGACGGCATGGCTCCAGGCTTTGCATGTCATGTATCGTCTATTTAAACATAGCCGCACACTCCTAGTCAGTGTTACTATCCACATTATACACAGAAGACAACTAAGGCTCAGGGAGGTGAGGCGACCTGCTCAGGGTCACACAGCGTGTAAATGGTAGGATTGAGATTCGAACCCAGTTCTGTCAGGCTCACAGAGTCAGCATGCTCACTAAAGTCCTCTGGGGTGCTCAGTGCTAAGAGGGCTGGGGCTTTTGCTGAACTGATCTCTTAGATTATCTTGGGAATCATGCAGCCCTTTTTTGGTCAATCAGTCATTCAACAAGCAGATCATAACTAAATGCTTGCTGTAAGATTGGCATGAGGTTACAAGGCTGAATAAAATCCAGCTTCCTCCTAAGAGCTTTCCTGAGCATGCTGGTGGCTATCCCCGCAGGGACAGGAATTCTCAGAAACATCCCAAAACAACACTGCAACCCTGTTTCCCACGATTCATCATCACTCAGGAGGAGACCGAGTGAAACAGGACTTGATTCACTTTTTACAAAGCATGAAATCTGGGGACACCCTGGAAGACAGATCTAGGCGAGCCAAGAGAGCGGCTCTACACTGAAAGCTGTCTCCCTCCTGGAGCTTCCAAGGTCTCTTATACCTTCAGACACTCCCACGGTCTCCTCCCAGAACCCTGACATGTCACCCGACAAGACTGCATGTGATGGGGAGGTTGGTCTGGGTCACTCCCGTGCACGGTGATATCACAAGGGAAAGAGAGGCCAGGACGCCAGAATGTCAGGATGTATGGGTGCACAAGGAAAGGGCGGCGGGCCCAGGGATGTGGGCAGCTTCTAGAAGCTGGCTGGAGAAGGGTGGGTTCTCTTAGCGTCGCCAGCACTTGGTGTGACCCAGATCTTGACTTTAGCCATGCAAGCTCCATCTTGGCCTTTGGGCTCTCACGTCTGTGAGAGTGTTTGAGGGCAGAAGGTGTGAATGCTACAAAGAGGGACACACCTGCTGACACTCTCTGGGGACACTCAGGGCTATGCCCTGGGACACTCCTGCCTTCAGCCTTCCTCTCAGGCTGCTGACCGGCCTGCCTTTCATGTCCAGGCTGCACAGCAGGACACAGACCCATCAACCGTGGCCAGTCTTCCTGGGCTCTCGCTTGTCCTCTGCACCGCTGACCGCTCCAGGGTGACCTGTGGCGACCACGCCAACACTCAGTAACATGTGCAAGATCAAGAGCAGGAGGGGGCAGAACCATTGCTGCCTCAGTTTCTCCTGGAGTGCTGTTAGAGGTGCCCAGGGACTGGTGGATTGTGGCCACACAGGGCACAGTTCAGGTTCTCGATTTGCTCACCCACACTGAGACGGAGCTTCTCAGTGTAAATGCAGAATGCACACTTCTCCTGAACGGGCAGCGGAGCCAGCTCTGCTCTGTTTCTGACCCTCGGGATAACTGGGTGATGAAACTGAGGCACGGGAATTAAGTCGCTGTCAGAGGCACTCACTAGTGGGGTCTCATTGCGAACTGTTGAATGTCGCGCAGGCTGTGACATGGTTAAGGTCTGTGAGGAACCCCCTTACACAGACGATGGTGCTTCTCTGCACCACTAGATGCCCCCATCTTACACCTCCAGTCAGCTCTTCCCAGGGCCATGCATGGTCGCAGCCTTTTTCCGTCAGGGAAAGGAACCTCAAGTCCCCACGGTTGGGTTTCCATGGTGAGCCTGGTTATCCTTTGGTGTCCTTTTTGCCTTGGAGCAGACTCTATCAGCCACTCTTACTCACTGGCCTGTTCTGCACATGCTCTGCCCAGGCACATTCTGCAGCAGGGGTGACTGCCAGGCCTCAGGCGCTGGCCACGTGGTGGCTTTCTGTTGACTCCCAGATCCTGGCTGGAGCCTGCGGAGCTTGGCCCTTGGGTGCCCTTGTTCCCATGCCAGAAGCACACCAGGCCCTTGTTCTCCCGCTTCTCCTCCTTGCCCTGCTCAGGTTGGAGCCTTGCCTGGAGCCAAACAGGGCTCCAACTTTGTTGTTTCTTGGCCAAGTTCCTATCGGCTGCCACGGGGAAACCGAGTCAAGGGGCCATTTGCTGAAGCGCTCTGTAACTGGAGCTGTCAGGGTCTAGTCTACCAGTCTGTCTCCCTTGAAAGGGAGCTTATGGGGTCTGGTTTCTGTTTCTCCTCTCTCCAGTTCCTCAGTTTCCTCCAAGGTCCCAGGGGAGGAGAAGCTGTGCTAAAAGCCTCATTGTAAAGAACCAAAGCATCCCTGTGCCTTGAGACGGACCAGAGGGCAGTTACGTCAGCCAGGGGGCCAGGGCCCTCTTATCAAGCACAGTTTTCCTTTAGTATAAGCGAGGGCTGGAGGAAGGGAGGAGGGAGGGCAGGGACTTGCTGGAAAGAACTGGTTAGACCTCAGGGGAGGCAAACCCAGTCTCGAAAAAGGAGTGTTATCTTGCCAAAGAGAACTATTAATTGGCCATTCCCCTGTGGAGGAGCTTTTCTTGTCTAAAAGCTGAGAGAGAGAGAGAGAGAGAGAGAGAGACAGAGAGAGAGAGAGAGAGAGACAGAGAGAGAGACAGAGAGAGAGAGAGAGAGAGACAGAGAGAGACAGAGACAAAGACAGAGAGACAGACAGAGACAGAGACACAGAGAGAAAGACAGAGAGAGACAGAGACACAGAGAGAGAGACAGAGATACAGAGAGACAGAGAGAGACAGAGAGACAGAGAGAGACAGAGAAAGAGAAAGAGGGAGTCAAACAGGAACTTCCAGGGAGCCATCCCACTGAGCCTCCTGCTGGTGTGCTTAGGAGCTCTGTAGTGTACAAGTGTCAGGGCAGGACTGCAGGGAGGGGGCAGCACGGGGAGCGGCAGGCTACATCGGCACCCAACTTTGATCCCAAGAGGCTTTGCACCTTGGATGAATCTCCTTCTCTCTTGGCCTTAGTTTCCCCAAATGGAAAGCGATGGGGCGGCAGCGGGTGTGTGTGTGTCCAGATGTTCTCAGCGTGCCCACCTCTGCTGCACATGCTACAGAATTGACCACTCTCCCTCTGCCCTTTCTTCCCAGAGGACTGAGGTCCAGATGCTGGCTGGCACTGCTTCCTGGAAGTGGAAGGCAATTGCTGGAAGCCAGCAGCTCTAGAGAGGGTAAGGGCAGGGAAGAGCTAGGCAGGTGAGCAGCACTGGGGACCAGACAGACAGACTCTGGGTGCCCTGAGGGTGTGGAGGGCAGCAGCAGCAGCTGCCTGGGATGGTGAAGCAGGTAATGGGAACTAAGGAGAAACTGGATCACGGCCTGGTCACTCTGAGTCTTCCCAGTGGTGACTAACCCAGGTGGGCCTCTCATCCAGGCCTTCCCATGGTCTTTCCCATCTGGGGACACTCAGCTCCAGAGACCGGCCAGGGAAGGGTCCATGGATCCAGGCTGTGTCTACCAAGGACCCAGGACTCTCTAGCTTGGTCCCTCAGTACTGACACAGGCTACTGTCTATTGGTCTATCCACCTGTCTGTCCATCAGGACCTGGACCTGTCTGTTGGTCTATCCACCTGTCTGTCCATCAGGACCTACTTCTTGCCTCAGTTTCCTGCCACTGAACTTGACTCTTTGCTCTATGGCTGAGCAGCAGCTCCCTTAACACATTATTGCAGCTGTACAGACTCCCTCAGCCTTCCAAAGCCTTGCAACCTGTGGCAGCCTCTGCAACTTGTATACCATGCACATCCATTCTGTAGCCCCCCTCTGTGCAATGCATGCATCCATTCACACACATATATGTACATACATCCATACTACACACATGTTCACACACATATGCCCATACACGGTCACACAAATATGTACACACATACGTGTACATATATACACATACACACCATATGTGTTCACATATGCACATGCAGTCACACGCGAACATACACATTTACTGTGTCCTGTGAGAGCTAATATTAGTAGTTAAGACTGCAATAAAAGAGCCTGTTCATCTGTTTTGGGCACTTATAGAATAGAGAATGGGCTCAGGTTGCCGTGGGTCTCCTCACAAGAGGTAGAGCCTCCTGGTTCATGGGAGCTGGAGTTAAAATCTCAGTTCCACAAGTGCTAATTGTACTTAGAGCCTGGTGCAGAGGGGACAGAGGAAGAGCAAGAGAGATGGAGAGGTGGAGGAGGAAGGAAAAGAGACTGGGGGCAGCGGGAGTTAGGAAGGGTCCGCTTCTCTTCCCACAGGCTGCTGGGGCTGTGGTGTGCAAGGATATGTTTTAATGAGTACCTACCATGTGCTGGCACCCCCATGCTGTAGGGAGAAAACTGAGGCCCCTTTGGGCACACAGCTCAAAAGAGGGCAGCCGGGAGGGAGCCCTCCCTTCCCTGAGGGCACAGCGAATGGACTCAATTCTCAGCCTCTGCAGCTTCATCCCGGGAAATCAGGGAAAGCATTAATAATCCCAGACAGCAAACCAACTGCTTCGACTCAGCTGAGTCTCTACACAAAGCTGGATACTTCTAAAGGTGCCTGAGGCCACCACGATCCTTCTCTCAGAACAATGGAGGTTTCTGGGGCTCTTCAGGGCACTGGGGTGGGAGGGGTCCCCATCCCCACACTGGCAAGACCCTCTTCGTTGGAGGAGGTAGAGCTGACTTTGCAGTGTGGAGGCTAGGCACCTGGGTACACATACATGTACACACACACACACGTCTAAGTACATAGACAGCAGAGGGCAGTGACCAGTCCAGGGTGCCACGGGGCAGCTGTGAAGTCCAGACTGAGCGCCCAGATTGAGGGCTCTCCTCACTGCTCTAAGTCCTTGCTGAGAACCCGCCTGGTCCCTGTGACACCCTGCCAGTGACAGGCTGTGCACTTGGAGCTGTGTGCCTGAGGCAGGGGAAGCCTGTGTGTGCTGGGCCTCCTTTCATCTATAAAGTTCTCAGCTTGCCTGTCAGTCACTTCAATATGACTGGTGCTGAGGAGGCCTTGACTCTCCCCTGGGGTTCTCCCCTCCCTGACCATCTGCCAGTGTCTGTGGCTTAGGAAACCGCAGAGGGCCACTCCCTCGCTGGCGATCCTCCCCCACCCCCAGTCCTCTAGGCTTTGCTTGGTCCTGAGTGACTGACCGTGATTGAGAATGTGGCTGTAATTTGAGAACCACTAAAAGTGTTTCAATGATGTGGTTCTGGGGGTGCCGATGGGACCCAGTGCCAGAAGCAAAGAGCTGGGCTGAGAGGGAAGTCCACAGAAGAAAACAAACCAAAGGACCAGTAACTGTGAGAGATGAGGAAGGGGGTGGCGCTCTCAAGCTCCTGGATCCAGTCAAGCCTGAAGCTCTGGATTAAAACTCACACGAGCGGATACATTCCCCTTTCTGCCCGAGAGTAAAAAGAATGTAATGTTTAAGTTGAGATTTTTATCTCTTAGCATTCCAAGAATGCAGCACGGGTGAACACTACCGTTATTTCCACGCTGCATGGGAGGGGGGTGAGGTGGGCTGGGAGCTGAGAACCGGGCCTGCCCTCCCCCACTTCCTCCGAGGCTAGAACCCGCAGCTTCTGGGGGTTGTCCCCTGCCTCCAAGAGCTGAGACACGGTGCCCTTAGGACCTGTGTGTGTTCAGAGTTCACTAGGCCATGCACTGTGCCAGGGTGGGCGGAAAGGGGGCTGCTCAGAAATGGGATTCATAATTATTATTTCAATCCGTTCCCATCCCATAAGGAGAAGAATCAAAGCTTAGCTGTACTTCTGCACCGCTGTTATTAATTCTATCAAAACACAGCTGGGGGTTGCTTTTCGGAAGGGTGGGGCTCTCCTTTAATAAAAAGAAAATCTCGTTAATAGAAGTTAAGACAGCCCACAGGCCTCCAGCAGCAAGGGGATAATGGCGGGCAGGCATTTAAGGGACTAACAACAGCTTAGGAAACTCCTTGGACTCTTTTTCTTGTTTCCCCCACCCCAAGGCCAAGGCCACGACAGGAGCAGAAGCCACTGCGGTACCCTGGCTCCCTGGGGAATTTCTGCAGACTCCCCTCATACAGGGCAGCTTCTTTTTTTTTTTTTAATGTTATTTATTTATGTATTTGTTATGTAAACAACATCCCTACCATGTATGCTTGCATGCCAGAAGAGGGCACCAGATCTCATTAGATGGCTGTGAGCCACCATGTGGTTGCTGGGAATTGAACTCAGGACCTCTGGAAGAGCAGTCAATGCTCTTAACCTCTGAGCCATCTCTCCAGCCCCAGGGCAGCTTCTTTTCGGCTGCTCTGGCCAATATCACGAACTCATCTCATCCCCTTTAATCAAACCCTTCAGAAGCTGTCCCTCTGCCAGATGACAGAGAGCAGAGGCACCCCCCCCCAGGGTCCCTGAGGACTGTGCTGCTCTGCTGGGGTATCAACTGCCCCCCTCACAAAGCTCTACAGCCTATGCCCATGGGCGAGTTGTTGGGACCTCAGGGCCTTTGCAGCTGCCGTCCCCACTATCTGGCGACAGCCTCAGTTCCCCACCTCCCTTTTCTCTGGAAAGCCGCCTGCCCATCACATACTCCTGGCTGAGCACACTTTGGAGTGTATGCTCCCAGACTCCTTCCAAGTTATGTAGGACTCTGGCGTGTTTACCTTCCACGTCTCACACTGCAACACAAATTTGTGGGGTCTTCCTGGGCTCTGCTGGAGCCCACGGCCCCCACTCCAGACACCTGGAGATGCTCTTCCCTGTAGTGTGTGAGGTCTTATCGCAATAGAACACAGCAAGGGAGTGACTGGAGGTTGGAGTGCCTGCCCTGCCTCTGGGGCCTCGACCATTGAGCTATCTCTTGGCCTCTAGACCTCCAGTTTGTTTGTGATGAATACCCAGGAGGCTGCGGTGTGGCGGGGACTCAGAGCCCCTGCCCACATACTTGAGGCCTTGGACTCCTCTCAGGAGAGCTACAGAAAGGCCAACAGCAACAACCGACAAAATCGAGTAACGTGTCATCATCGTGGAGTCTAAGGGTTTGTTTCGGATGTTAAACGCACACCCACAGTCTGTTGTTGCCTGGGTCGAAATTTCATCACGTGTGCATACATGAGCATGTGCCTGCTTGTGTGCCTGCACACAACAGTCCCACTTTATTTAGGCTTTCTGTCATCACAAATACCGTGAGCGCAGTTGATCTGTGTGCTCACTCTAGCTGGACCACCCACAGAGGGGGCCTTGGCCAAACAGTACAGGACAGTGGAGTTCTTAGAATGTGGAAAAGGTTCCTGAAGGAGAGGACCCAGGCTGGGAGCTGTCAGTTGTCATACAGCCATTGCTTCTGAATTGGTCCTGAGCTCAGGCTCTTCTGGAGGACACAGGAGTAGCAAACTTCCTGCTCCACCATCAGCCGCAGACGGTGCTCAACATAACAGAGGATGCTCAGTTAGCATGTCCTGTGTACAGTAAACAAGTGTGTGCCTGAGGAGTCCCCCAGGGGCATCACGTGGAATTGATGGGGACAATGTCCACAGTGTCAGGAGTTCTGGAATAGGGCTTGAGTGATGGAGGAGGGTCATTTGTCTATGTGTTAATTTCATTGGTTAATAAAGAAACTGCCTTGGCTTTTGATAGGACAGCAGCTTAGATAGGCGGAGTAGACCAAACAGAATGCTGGGAGAAAGAAGCAGAGTCAGAGAGATGCTATGGAGCCAGCCACCAGATTCAGAGATGCTGAATCTTTCCCGGTAAGCCAGCACCTTGTGGTGCTACACAGATTATTAGAAATGGGTTAATCAAGATGTGAGAGTTAGCCAGTAAGAGGCTAGAGCTAATGGGCCAGGTAGTGTTTAAAAGAATACAATTTGTGTGTTGTTATTTCGGGTGTAAAGCTAGCCGAGCAGGAGCTGGGCCTGATGAAAAGCAGGCCTACCTGCTCCTTTCACTACAAATGAGGATCTTTTTGTTGTTGTTGTTTTTCAAGACAGGGTTTCTCTGTAGCTTTGGAACCTGTCCTGACATTCACTCTGTAGACCAGGCTGGCCTCAAATTCACAGAGATCCACCTGCCTCTGTCTCCTGAGTGCTGGGATTAAAGGCGTGCTCCAACATTGCCCAGCTGGGCTTGAGGCTCTTGATGGCAAGCTTAGCTTAGGCCACACAGCCAGGCACTGTCCTCACAGGGACCCTCACATGGAGGAGACATGAAACTCAGATGGAGATTGGAAATGGATGTGGGACCATGTAGGGCAGTGAGACTCAGGATGTGGGTGGTTTCCACAGGCTAGAAAAGAAGGACAAATGGACCTTGCTTAGGAGCTCCTGGAGGGTGACAGCCTCCTGGCTTGTTTATAACTTTGGCCTGTAGAATAGGAGACTAAATCAGTATTGTATAAGCTGATATACCCGCAGTCACCTGTCACAAAGCTGCAGGAAAACATATGCTTGCAAAAGTCGGAGGAAACTTTGCAGATCAGGCCATGGAAGGCCAAGGTTCTAGTACCAGACCATAGGCATTAACTCTGCAAGCCCATAGACAATTCCAAGTCCCAGTGTCCCCATGCTTTGCAATTCTAGGGCTAAGTGTTCCCTCCTGTGAGCTCTGGAAGACCTTCGGTCCCTTTCCTTCTGCTCTGCTCAAGTTCAAACCCAAAGGTACGTTGGCCTCGAAGAGCAGAGCCTTCAGGTAGATACTGAGGGCTGCCCGGGTAGTTGTTTACTCCCGGGCACTCAGAAGGAAACCACAGCTTAGCCTTGAGCCCGGTCCCTAAAGCAGGGGACAGGCAGAGCTGACATGAAAGTCAGGGGCAAACAAGGACAAATGCCAGCCCCTCTCAGCCTCAGGAGGATGACTAGGAGCAGTCCCCAAAGCCACAGTCCCTTCCTTTCCTGTTCTCTGTACCCTCTGCTGCCCTGTGCAGGGAATGGGCTGAAATGCTAGGCCCAGTGACAGGGTCACACTTCCCAAGCTCCTGGGACAGCTCCGGGGACACAGCCCGAGCTCTGCTCTTAATATTGAACTCTCACCCAGCCGTCTGGGCAAATCTGATCATTGTCATCTCTGTTTTACAAAACAGCATAGAGTAGTGTCATCCCAGACACTCATAGCCAGACATGGGTCCTGGGAGACTCCCCCCCCCCTTGCTCTCTCAGCTGACATCCTCTAACCAAGAGGGGACATTGCTTAGCAACACAAGCTCATCCTTCCTATTTTACAGATGGGGAAACTGAGGTATGGGATGGTGACCGTGGTGTATATAGTGACCGGCCTTGTCTTCAAAGTTTCTCTTCCACTTGATCAACATGGATGCTGAGCCTCAGAGGGATTGATTCAATGGCCCAAGGCCACACAGCCGAGAGACGAGCCCAAGGTATGTGAGCCTTCCTTGCGTCTCTGCTGTGACACAAGGTGGAGGTGGTGAGCACATGGAGACATGCATCTCATTTTCTCCCTCTTCGTAACACGGCAATGGGCTGAACCTGGTCCGAGGCCACGGCCAGGTGGGAAGATCCGTTGTTTCACCCGGAGCCTGGCGTCTTTTTCCTGGCTGCTTAGGTTTCTACTCACCATGATCCACACAAATCTCTGCTATTTTAAACCAGCTATGTCCTGTCTGGGCATCTGGCTGGGAGCTCTATGTGGGTTTTTGATCCAAGCCAAGCATTGTGCTGGAGGTTTGTGAGACTTACTAAATGTCCCTATGGCCCCAGGAGAAGGCACATGCCATTGTCCCACTTACAAGAGACAAGACTAAGGTACGAGATTCAGACATTGGGCAGCTAGCGAGAGGTGGCAGGGCTCTGGGACCCTGGGTACAGTTAGGCAGATGTCACTGACCTAACGTGGTGGGAAGCAAAACATCACATTCTGACAAGTCTCCCTGGGTGTCAGATCCCACAGCAGCTTAATTCCATCCCTGCAGATTCCTTGCCCTTCACTCTGACTGCTCAACAGGGCTTGTCTGTGCCTGGGGCTGACACCCTGGCCACCAAGCCTGTCCTGTAATAACAAGTTAAGAACAAGCTGAGGAGGGTCCTTTGCTCCCCACCAGAGGCCTCTCTGGTGCTGTGCCTCTTTTTCCTGCATCTTATTTCTTCAAAGTCCTCAGCCACGCATGTCCCAGGGCTGCCGGCTGTCATGCCCAGCTGGACCTCCTCCACCATCCCACACGCTCCTCATTCGTTCCTCTAGAAATGGTCATCTTGAGAACCAGGTCACCAAGCTTATTAGAGACAGTGGGTAAAGAAAGGAAGCAGACACTGAGCAGAAGCGCACGGAGGCTCTGTCCCCACACTGTGCTGGCAGTGACATGGGACAGTGTCCCTGTTCTAGGTGTGGTTGAATATCCAGGACAAATGGGGACACATGAAAGAGTGAAGAGGAGGGATCTGCTCTGAGTGACACAGTTGTGTGTATGTGTGTGCACACATGGTGTGTGCATGTGTGTAGTGTGCATGTGTGTATGCATGTGTGCATGTGTTTACTATTATTATTGTTGTTATTATTATTATTACTTGTACTTGTACTGTACTATGTACAGACAAACATAAAAAATACAGAGCCAGGTCACTGTTTTGCAAAAAGCCACACTGGATGGGGCATTGAGGTCACATTAGCAAAGTGGAGGCCACGGAGAGGCAGCTGGAGAATCCCATCGGTTTTGAATGTCTCGCTGCACCAGCTCCTGGAGCTAAGGCCTCCTTCCATGAACCTGCAAGGCTGGAGGCTGATGTGCTCAGCCCAGCCCTAGCCCTGCCTTTGTTGCTGCTCTTTTCTGTCCTCGGGGCCCCTGTGTGCCTTGCTGCCACCCGTGACTCCTCAGCCACCAGCTTCGCTGACACAGGTCAGGCCAAGTCATTTCTCTATCACTAGCCTACCTACACACACAACAGGAGGGCGACACGCTTCTTATGGGATCTTTAAATGCTTGTCATCTCCACCTGTTAAAAACAGGGTCTTCACAGTGGAGGACATGAGACATAGACTCTGAGGTCAGGCGTATCTAGGCCTAAGCCTCAGCTCTGCCACGTACTGGCTGTGTGACCATGAGCAAGGGGACGAAGCTCTCTGAGCCTTACTGTCCTGTAGGAAAAGTGGAGAAAGGGGATTTTGGCGCCAGGCACTGTCAACCCCTTCCTCAGAGGCAATGGTGACCAGGGCGTCTCTATCCTGATGTACAAGTGTTCTAGCCCTCCCAGGCTTCCAGGAGAGGGGAGTTCAGAGCTATACTGAGAAGAAAGGGAGTTGGGACCCTGTGAAGGCAGATTGTAGGATTATTCCTGGGTATCTGTACAACTCTTCCCTTCCATTTTCCAGATGGGAAGGCCGAGGCCCACACAGAGGAAGGGGTCTGCGCAGAGAGGCTGCATCTGCTCCTACAAAGCTGAATGGAGCTTCCCCACCTTCACTTCCCACTCAGGAACTCTCCCTTTAGCCCCCACTCACAGGACCACACCCACTCACAGGACCACACCCACTCACAGGACCACACCCACTCACAGGACCACACCCACTCACAAGACCACAACCCACTCACAGGGCCACGCCCCACCACAGGACCACGCCCCACTCACGGGACCACACCAAGCTTGGGGAGGAATCAGAGCACGATACAGTACCCAACAAGTGAGCTAGCAACGTGGACATTTAAACCTGGAAGCTTCGGAATGGGGTGCCCCATTGCCCTAGGTTTCCAGGTGCACTTGTTGGAGTCAGGGCTGGAGGGGACACAGATGTGCTCCCAGAAGTCTGCATCACAGCCACTGTCCCCCACTGTCCATATGGTCTTGAGAATCCCCACCCCACCTCTAACTAATAAGCCCATAGCTCATAGTCTCGGGAGTGGCCAGTCTTCCCTGCCCTCTGAGTAACTCAACAATACAGGGCAGGAACCTCAGAGGCCACCTGATCCATGGTGTTCCAGCCAAGTTCATTAATGCCAGACTCATCTCTTCTCCCTGGCCACAGTTTGGGGAGCTGGAGGAGTTTGGGCGGGGCCGGGGGGTCAGTGATTTTTTTTTTCTAGCAGGGTTCGAACAGTAAACACTATGGACCGTGAAACTCACATGCTTTCTGCCCTGCCTAGCACTGCTCAGAACTCCCATAGAGTTCACATGAGCGGACCTAGCTGTGTGCTAATAAAGCTTTATTTACAAAAAAGAACATGAGCCTGATTTACCAGTTTCCTGTTCTTCTGGGTCTTGCTGAGCAGAGTCTGGCTCCTCCTCTGGGGTTGGGCTGAGGAGAAGGGAGCTTTTCCAGACTTAGCATGGGAAGTCCTGATCCAGGAAGACTGGGTTCTGAGCAGAACAAAGGGTTACCCTCCCCAGACAGTTCTGCTGTGCCATCTGGCTGTCTGCTGTATAAAGGGGAGGGAGGACTGTCATTTATTGTGGTGTGAACTGTGCTGGGTGCTCGCAGAGGGCTTAGTGAACATGTCCTCCATCACAAAACACAAACGTCAGTGTTGGGAGACCAGGGCTCCTTCCGGAAGGGGCGGAGACTGGACATCCCTGCCTCGGGTATCTCAGGTTCCTCCAGAGCCCAGACCCTTCTACCTCTCCAGACCATGAGCTCCTTGAGGACATCACTGTGACGTCTGTGACCAACACAGAACACGTCACCGAGGGGAGCCCAGCAAACACTGGGATCAGCAAATACTGACACCAAATAGGTGGATAAATATGTGTGTGATTGATTGCTGGGTAGATGGTGAGTGCATATGTCAGTGGATGGACGGATAGGTAAACAGACAGACAGATGGATGGATGGATGGATGGGTTGTAGGAGGGTAGGGGGATAGGGAGATGGGCTGACTGATGAATGATCTGGAAATTTCCCCCACATTTATACAAACATTGGCTTGTTCTGTGCCTTGACCTGTTCCCATCAATACATCTTCAGGCGAGCTAATCAGAAAAGGTCTCATGAGCTCTGACTTGTATTATGCCAGACTTGCCTTCTGGCACTGGGGAGGCAATATGATATCATATTTAAAATGTACCGTCTGACATCAGGTGGCCTCTGTGAATTCCCAGGAAGGCCTTTTTCTGGGCTGTGTGACCCAGATAAATCCACACACCTCTCTGAGCTTCACAAAAGATTGTAAGAGAAACTGTTTCATAGGGCTCCCACGAGTGACAGGGGACATTTGTGTCAAGTATGTGGTGTGTGCTGAGAAAATGCTATTGTCATTGTGTTGGACTGAGTGGAGAGCAGGTGGGGCTGGGATGGCCACCAGCAGCAGCACACTGGGTGGTTCTACACAGAACACCAGGGTCAGACAGGGTCAGGAAGGCAAACGTACTTAGTGGCCACCGTTGTCACTCAGCTAGGACCATAGTGATGGCGCATATCAAACAAGCCCCCGTGGCTTCTCCAGCTCATCCGTGACCAGACCGAACTCTGCTCCTCCCTCACGCAAGACAAGCCCTGTCAGCCAGGTTCACACACACAGGCCACACACATTGTCATTCCCACCTCTTCTAAGGCGCAGTGACAGACACCGGGTTGAACCCAACCATGGGGTCAAGAGTGCAAACACTGCCTGCACCTTGAGTGAGACAAACAGCAAATGAGGTCTCAGGGCCAAGACTATCGATGCAGAGGGGGCTGGAGACACACATTCACATGTATGTCTGTGTACACACGTCTATCCCACAGCCCTGCACCAGCCAGGCTGGGGAAGGGCCTGTGCCCTCCTAGTTGGCATCTCACTTTCACCCCACTCCATGCCAAGAGGATCCTGAGCAGATGTTCTTACAGTCTCCAGGACCAAAGATCCAGCTCATGTTTCACCCCAGTTCCCACCTTCCAAACATCTGGACCTGCTCGGGGGAGCCATTAATCTCCAGCAATTTCTTTCCTCACTTGATTTGTTTATTTAAGGGAAACAAGTTGCTCCTAATTAGAAGCGCTGTGGAGATGCTCGGCACATCGGGGCTGCCTGCTTTCAGATGTTCTGCCTGGATGCATACCTGTGCTCTCAGCATCTGGGGGTGTGCAGCAACTGTCCTCGGTGGGGACTTCTGGTGAGAGAGACTCAGGCGTATGAGTGATGAGGGAGGCTGGGAAGGCACCGTGCTCCGGGGCGCCTGGGACACACATGTCCACATCTCCACAGCCACCCAGTCACACACAAGGCACATACAGAAGCCACACAGTCGCACACAGGCAAAGACTACAATGACATACAAGATGTTGCAACCTGATACCCTGGGTACATTCAGCGCAGGAGATGTATGTAGAAGTTAGGCACTTCAGAGAACACAGGTACATTCAAGTGGACACTGTAGATGCACACACGCACACACATGATACAAGTAAGGATGCAATGTTCCACACATTCACATGTATGACTGTGTACACACATGTGCATGGTTACATGGAGGCACACACTGATACAAACACACATAAGTGCAGGGACATGATACTCACATGCTTCAAAATTCATATGCAGAGGCTTGCAGAGATATAAATGAAGAGATGCCCACAACCCAGAGAGGGTCGAGCCAGTGTGTCAGGCCGTGCTTCTAAACATGTACCGACAGGCCTGAGAGCCACATGTATGTCCCCAAGTGCACAGTACACTCACCTCCCGCTCCTCATGCACACCTACAGGTAGTTGTTCTCTCAGAGGAACGCACACACAGCATGCACATCCCTACACCCATGGGCACACATGTTCATTAGGTGTCAAGTTCACCCTGGCTGTTCAGACACGTGCACGCACACGTGCTTGGTGCACTCATGACTAAATAGGCACACAATTGCAGCGACTACACATGTGTTCCTTCACACACATGCCCCCCCCCCAGTCCACCAGAAGGGCAAACTATTCATTTCCCAGCGTCCTGAAATTTTACCGCACCAACTCTACCAGCGCTCAGTGGATCTATCCCCAAGCTGCACCCGCCACGTCCATCCATGCAGGACATGTTCTGCTCTTCCACCCACAGCGTCAGCAAGAACCCAGAGCTGACCCTGGGAGGCTTCGCAACCAGTCAGACTGCCCCTCTCCCGGCAGTCTCTGGCTTTGCCCCACCCCCACCGCAAATCCAGCAGGCACGCTTCTCCCGGCGTTGGTTGTTCCTGCTGGGAACAGCAGCTTGCCATGCCCAGCCCTGAGGCAGACTGGATGCCTGACCCGGAACAGACAGAACGTCCCTGCCCTGGGTCCCTAGACAGCTGCAAAGTTGAAGCCATGGAGACAGCTTACCTCCATCTCCCGTTGCCATGACGACGCAGCAGCTGGGTGCATCCAGCCCTCCCAGACTGCCCTGGGCTCCCCACTGGGAGCAGCTGGTCCAGCAGCGGTTTTAAAAGGAAGCAAAAGGGGCGAAGGGGCAGGGACTACAGGTATCCTGCGATTGGAGACTCAGGATACTCCGAGTTCTAGGAAAGCCTCCGTGGGGGAACGGTTCCCAGGATCCCTGCACAAGACCTCCAAACAGGCATCCCCAATTGCTTCCTTACTCGGTCAGATTGAGAAGAGTGCTCCCGGCATCATCCCAGTCAGTGCTCCTGGCACCTTCTGAAGTAGGAACTATAAACTCTTACTTTTCAGTGGAGCAGTGGCCAGGGGTTACCCAGATCTACTTTGAGACCTGGGTTCTTAAACACTAACATGCACTCCCCCCACCTCCCACACTTGTGTACATGCTCACACACATACATATGGCCCAAAATTTTGAAAATCTCACCTGTCACATTGCTCAGGGTCACAAAGTGGCCTGAATGGGGATCTCTGAGGATACATGGTCTTCATTCTTAAGAGAAACAGCAGCTGAGCTCAGAGAGGCCTAGTGGTTTGCCCTAAGTCACACAGCAAGTCAAAGACCTGTTTGAAGCTACCTCCAAAATCAGAGCAGGGTTTTCCTCAAGATCTCTGGCACAGACTCCCGTTGGAGTGCCTGCCCTTGGGCAGCCTGGGAAGTCGGCTTCAGAATCCGAAGCTAAGGCAGGACGTCCTTAAAACCTCAAGTAACGGTTCAAGAACCCCCAGCAATGGGGCTCTCCAAAGGCCGACACCCAGCCCCAGCAGGAGGTTCATCCACCGCCAAGGGATCATTTCCAAACACAGCTCATGGCCAAAAGAGTGCCCAGATCAACCAGTATGCCAGTGACTCCAGCCCCAGGCAGGAATGGAGGACAGTGGTGTCCTCCACCAGAGTGTGGACTCAGGGCTGACCTCTTGAAAGTGTGCGTTCTCTAGGGAGAAAGGTGTGTGGCCACACCACACTCAGAGCGGTGCTCTGGTTTGGGATAGCTTCAGGGACCTGAAGTGGCCAGCTGCCAGCTGGGCAGGAGGTTACCAGCAACCCGGCCACGGGTCCCCTCTCATTAAGGAGTGTTGGCAGCTCCCTCTATTAGATTTCTTTTATTCTTTCTCTCCCTAAAGGAGCAGCACCTCTAGAGCTTCAAGGAGTGGGGTGTGCCCCTTGGGAGCCTCAGAAGGAGTCAAGGGGCTCCTGGAAAGGCATTTGGGCCTGGTGGGCTTTGGATAGGGTAAGTGGCTGTCTCCCTCTACACACCCCTCAGGACCCAAAGAAGCCAGTCTGCAAAGTGGGCTTCGCGTAGCCCTCGCTGCGGGGGCCCTGGCTTCCGCTTGGTTCCCCAGTGCGGGCGCCACCCCAAGGCCGGCTCATAGGTACCACTAGCCCCTTCTCTCCAGGCTGGGAACTGGCCCGCAGCGGGGTGCGCGAGTCTAATCCAAGGCCCCCCGCTGCTCCAGTAGCCTCACGACCCCAGGGATGTCCCCAAGCGTCCGCGGCCAGAGGAAACTTTGTCATCTCCCCGGAGCCGCCTGTCACCTCTCCGCAGCGCGGGGTTCGCTGGGGACCCGTGGCTGCTGCTTACCTGGGGATGCGCCGAGGTCTCCGCGCCCAGAGGGGCGCAGCGCGGGGTACGGAGCTCAGATCGCGAAAGAGCCGGGGCTGGGGCTGTGTGAGGCTGAGCCCGGGCAGGAGGCTGGGGCTGCGCGGGCGCCCGCACTCCCGGCCCTGCTGGAGCAGTCTGCAGCCCGAGCTCCCGCGCCCGCCGCCTCCCCGCAGCCCGGCCCGGCCGCCCGCGCTTAACTCCTTGCGTCCCGGCCACCCGCCGCGCCCGCCGCAGGCCTGGGCTCCAAGCTGAGCATTGCGCTGAGCCCTGCTCCTGGGCTGCGGACGAATCCACCGGGGCGCCAAAGGGCTGGGCCTGGCGGGAGCGTGGTACGCGCTGGCCGCCGCTGTTCAGTGCCTTGGCCCCGTGCCCGCCCGGCAGGCAGCTAAAAGAAATCTAACAATGGGCAGTTTTGTTGATGGGTGTTCAGTGCGTTGTTTTAACGGGCCCTGAGTTTCAGCTGTGTGGCCTCTGGGCTATCGTATTCCCTCTCTGGGCTTGTGTGACCCTGGACCAATGGCCCAGCTCCTGAATGACTCCTGCTGAGGCCCCTGAGGGACCTCATCAGACAAGAGTGGAACATACGGGCTTCTGGGATGCCATCAGCTAAGTTTGCAGATCTAGTGTGGCTCCAGGTTAGGTCCAAAGATGACTAGAAAAATCTAGGTGTAAATGTTTTTATTTTATTCATTAATTTATTTTAGATTTTGAGACGGTTTCCCTACGAAGCCCTGGCTGTTTTGGAACTCTTGATGTAGAGCAGGCTAGCCTTGAACTCAGAGATCCACCTGTCTCTTCTTCCCGAGTGCAGGGATTAAAGGTATGAGCACTACACCTGGCTTAGGTGTAATATATTATTGTGTGTATTGCCTGCATGTGCACATGCACGTGAACTTGTGTGATGGTGTCTGTGTGAGGTCAGAGAACGAGTCGGGGTGTTGGTCCTCAGCTTCTTCTTAGCTGGCCACTGGGTTACAGATGTAAGCTATTGCTTCCGGGGATTTGAACTCAGACCCTCACACTTACACAGCAAATGCATTACCCGCTTAGCCATCTCCCCAGCCCAAGACCTTGTCTTGTGTTTTTGAATGCCAGTTGTGGAGCTAAACTGGAGCCTCCTCAGAGGAAAGGGATGCCAGGCGTGACTTTGAGAACGAGTTTGAGCCTCGTGGAGAGCTTCAAGTGAAAAGTGAGATGCCAACTTACCAAGGCAAGTGTGAAATCGCACAGCCTCCCCCCCGTCATTGCCTGGAATACAAGTGTCTTGGGCACTTTGCATTTGTCATTTGCTAATACTTACTGTCTAGTTGCTGGGACAAAACACCCAGTGAAGGAATCTGAAGGGCAAGCGTCTATTTGAGTGTGAGCCGAGGGCACCGTGAGTCTGCATCAGGGAGCAGAGGCTGATGCAGGTATTCGGCAATCTTTCTTTTTACTTCTGTCTGGAGTCTAGCCCGTGGAATGGGACCAATTACATTCAGGGTAGGTTTGCCCAGTGAGCTGGCCAGTTTTAAGTCAACTTGACACAAGCTAGAGTCTTCAGAGAGGAGGCAGCCTTAACTGAGAAAAATGTCTCTATAAGATCAGGCCATAGGCAAGCCTATAGGGAATTTTCTTAATTCGTGATTGATGGTTGAGGGCCCAGCCTATCCCTGGGTTCTTGGATCTTTAAGAAAGTGGACTGAGCAAGTCATGGGGAACAAGCTAGTAAACAACACTCCTCCTGCCTCCAGGTTCCTTCCCTGTATCGGTTCTTTCAGTGATGGACAGTGATGTGGAAGTGGAAGCCCCTTCCTCCCCAACTTGCTCTTGGTAATGGTGTCTCATCACAGCAGTAGTAACCCTGACTAGGGTGCTCAGTTAAAACGCTCTGAAAGAACCCTCACGGGCACAGCCAGAAGCTGCGTGAGGGTGATGGGTCTTCCAGCACCATTTTTGCTCTTTCTGGGCTTGTGTCTCGGGGCAGTCAGGACTCCCACAAGAGTGGCTTAGCCCCACTGCCAGTCTTCACATGTAAGAAGTGATTGGCTATGCAGAATGAGCAGCGGCTGTATCTGTGGAGTTTAAAGACCACAGACCCAGGAAGGAGTGGAGTCCAGTTTTCTGGACTCCATTGCTGTGGGCACGCTGTGCTCTAGGCTTGTCCCAAGTGTGACCTGGCCATGCGGCTCCTTCCATAGGCTTTTTCGAGAGTTCAGGGTTTGCTGCTTCGAGCCAGAGTCTGCTGTAGGAATAAAGACCCAAGTAAGACGGCAGCCTCTGAAATGGATCAGAAAGATCAAATGGTGATGTCAGAGAGTTTCTCATGCAAGATCAGACGACACCCCCGAGCCACGCTCATGCGTCATTGTCATTCGAAGCACAGACTCTAGAAATAGAATTTGCTCTAATTTTGGGTGTAGCCAAGGCAAATGGAAAGAATGTGGGAGAATGGAGAGGGCCAGGTCCAGCAGTGAGTAACTCCCTTTGATGGCATTGTAGTGGAAGGAGGGGCCTATCCTGGTGGCAGAGGACTGTGGAGTCAGCGACACCCAGGACAGAGCTCAGGTCCTGCCACTCACCAGCTAGGCAGCCTTGGGGAAGTTGAACCTCTCTGGGCTTCAGCGTTCTACAAATAGTGATAATAATTCCCAGCTAGCAAGGACTGCGTGCAGATTGAGTGGCATCTCTGTGCAGTTTGCCGCTGTCTGTGCACGCATGAGGCACATTGTGACCTGCAGTCAGAGTGATGTCGGTGGCGGCTGACAGCCCTGGCAAGTGAGAGCACTGCTCTAGAATGCGAGCACATTCAGAGTTCCCATGAGATGTTTCTCTTTTGACTTGTTTGCAGGCGCAGAGCAAATGGTGTCCACGCCACTGTTGTGTATGAGAAAGAGAACACAGTGCCAGTGTGGTGGGCACCCGTGATCCCAGCGCTATCCTCCCAGAGGCTGAGGCACGAGGATCTAGAGTTTGAGTTTGAGGCTAGTCGGGGCAACATAGCAAACTCAAACCGGGGGGGGGGGGGTATATCCCAGAACACTGGTTAGGGATGCTTTATTTTTTGTTTATTTAATTTAATGTAAAAATCTTTTTGCATAATGTGTGAGGTGGGCCACAAGCCATGTGTGTCCTCACAGGTTCACAAGGCAGCGGGCAGCCTCAATCAGTTCTAGTCTCCCACCTTGTTTGAGACATGGTCTCTCATTTGCTGCCCTGTACTCCAAGCTAGCTGGCTAGTGACTGTCTGGGAAATTCTGGCTCCTCCTCCCAATAGGAGTGCTGGGGTTATAGCAGGAGTGGCAGAGCTGGGGTTTATGCAGGTTCTGGGGCTCAGTAAGTGTGTTATTCACTCAGCCATCTCTTCATCTCTATTTATCTATCTATCTATCTATCTATCTATCTATCTATCTATCTATCTATCTATCTATTTATTGTTACCATATCTTATTATGTAGTCCTGGGTAACTCTGAACTTGTGGTCCTCCTGCCTCAATCTTTCCAGTGCTAGGATTCACCACACCTGACCTTGACTTTAGGAGAGTCTGTGTGTTTCAAACATTTAAACTATCAAGAAGGAGACTATGAAACATCCCTTTTTTCTTTTGGTTGTAGCTATCCCAGGCTGGCCTACATATGTAGTTGAGGGGTGACCTTGAAGTATCGTCCCCGACCCCGATCGCCTTCACCTCTTGAGCTCTGGCACGACAGGAACGCCCCAGGGTGCTAGGAATCAAATCCTGAGCCTTGTCTGCCTAGTGTAGTGCTCGGTTAGCACTGTCTTGACTGAGCCACACCCCACCTCCAGAGCCGTTCCCAGATCTGACAGCAATATGGATTGGGTGTGGCTTGTCTCCTGTTTGCTCAGGTGTTTGAACACGTGGTTCCTAGCTGGCCTGGACCTGAAGGTGGCCTGGACCTGCAGGTGAAGCAGGGGTGAAGGAGATGAGGGTCCTGAGGCCTTGCTTCCTGTTTGGTCTCCTTGCTTGCTGGCTCTGGATGCAATGTAACCTGCAGCTCCTCCTGCTGACACGCCTTTCCTACACTGATGGGGGGCATCCCATTCCTCTAACCTGTGAGCCAAAACAAGCCCCCAAGGAGTCTTCTCAGCTGTCTAGACAGCCGTGTGAAAAACAATTAATTAATTAATTAATTAATTAATTAATATGTTTAACACACATGGTTATGTCTTAAAACAGGAATGCAGTAGGATCCATCATAGCCACACATCGCTGGAACACTATACAGCAGCAATCACAAACTGTGGCTGTCAGGAGTACGCAGACGAAAGTCACAAATATAATATCCAATGAAAGGAGGCAGACCCACTTTGGTTCCTGGCTTTATCGCCGTTTCTGTATGGAGTTCAGAAGCCCTAGAACTGGGGCAGGGGTCACACTTGAGTGCGACACTGTTAGATACTGAGGTTAAAACAGGGACTTGGTGGCTGTGACCCGGGTGCTGGCTGGTTTTGTAGGTGTGTTCTTTGAGAAAGTCCTGAACCTGTACTCTTCCTACTGGCTCCATTAAAAACGGTTTATAAGCATAAAAAATTTGCAGGTTACAGTATTTTAAACTTTATTGGTTATAGAGGCTTAATCGCCACCCTGGATAGACCAACTAATGGGGAGGTGGCATGGAAGGCTAAATAAGCCCCCTCTCCCAGCACTGGCCGTAAACTCACATGATACAGGCTCCTTTCCAGCTACCTGAGAGGGGGATTGTGTTTGGGGCAAAGGGCAGGTGGGGACAAGAGCCAGGACTGGGACATGTGATCTAGAGAGACAGGCTGGCTGCCCAAATAATCTGATTTGGCAGATTCCCGGGATCAAATGACCCAGATAATGGCACTGGCCACTGTGACACCACACACCATAGCCAGAATATCTGTAAGGGAGACCTTTTGGCTAGGGCCACGTTGTGGGCAAGAACAAGGCCAGGGCCCCCGGGTCTGATTTCAGCAGGAGGATCATGGGAATCTCAGCACAGAGGGCTTCCTCGGCCCAGAGCTCCACCGTCCCACTCTGCCCCGCATTGCACTGACGCCCTGTGTCCTGGCAAGGTACACAGCCAGTTCCCCGCTCAGAACCATGAACTTGCCTCTTCTCATTCACTCCCATCACTCCACAGCCCTGGGATAGCAAGGAGGGAAACCGAGGCCTACAATGCTCAAATGAGCTGTCTTCGGGAAGTCGCATCATTTGGTTTTGAACTGGTTCACACAGCTGCACCCTCAGCTCCAGAAGGGGCTTTTCTCCTTCCCAACTTGTCAGGCTTCACTGTGAACCTGACCCCAGCAGCCCTGTGTCTGCCTGTGGGAGGTGTCTGGGGGAAGCTAAAGGGAGAAGCAGCCCAGCAAGGAGGAGTTCAGGCTGTCAGTCTGGTCAGGCATTGAGGAGCAGAGAGGAAGGATGCGGGGTGGGGGTGGGGAGGAAGGAACAAAGGAAGGAAAGAGGAAGGGCAGAGGGTTCTGGAAGGACCCCGGTGCCAAAGGAGCTGCAGGGCAGACTGCCCAGTGGGTAGAGACTTGGGCCGGGCGTTGACTCACATCTCCCCCCCCTCCCCCCAGAGCAGGAGTTTCCAGAGGGTAAGCAGAGTATTTGTTTGTTGGTTGGGGGTGAGCATCTCTTGGGTATCTGTTATGCTTATCCTGTGTGGCTGTTTTCTCCACTAGTCTCTAGACTGCACCAGGGAGGGGAGTCCTGTCCCCAAAGCAGTCTGGCTTAAGTAGGTGCTCAGATAGCCCATGCTGCTGACCAACCTACGTCTGTTGACCGGCACACCTTTCCTGAAGGTATCTGTCCTTCCTAGACAGTGTATTTTGATGCTACAAATGAAGGTTCAGATGTCAGATCCAGGTTCAAGTTTTAGACTCAGGTCTACTTTACTATGTGGTTTTAGGAAAGTTGCCTCGCAGTCTGGACTCGGTTTCCCCATGAAGAAAGTGGACACTTGTGCCTGCTGTAAATGAGACGGGTTATAGCCACTGTGAAGCACCTGCACACCCCTTACGGAGAGCAGAGAAGGTCAGCCTCAGAGACTGATCCTTGCAGCCTGCCCTGGAAGGTGGGTCCACCCCTGTTCTTCCTAGCTGATGTTCTCCAGAGGATTTCCACATTGTTAGGGACCCAAACTGCAGCCACAGTCACATGACCATGAGGCTCTCAGATCTGTTAATTTAATTGCACCTTGCAAATAGAGATACTGGCGGCCCTGTGGGTGAACTGACTTCCCCAAAGCCATGGAACACGAGGATAACAGGCTTGGGATGTCCTGATTCTTCATGGAAATTTCCCATAGGGCCTTGTGACTGATGAGCCAGGCTAATGGGTGAGCCCCAGAGGCACCTTAACAAGGTCCACATTCTCTCCAGAGAGACACTGGGCTGACCTCCTTCTGGCATTTTCCAATTTGGACGCACCAATCTCTTAGGAGGAAAGAGAACTGTGGGGGCATGGGCTACAGGGCTTTTACCTCGGACTTGGCTGAGTCAATGTGGTCAGTAACAGCGCTGCACCGTCTCTACTGCCCTCACCGGTCAGCCCTCCTCCTTGTAAATGCTCTTGGGAAGCACCGATGGCTAACAGAGGCAGTATTTGCTGGGCTCTGGCTCCATGGCCGTCTATGTCTACCCATCAGGGGTCATCATGTCTGCTTTGCCTCTCAAATACCCACCCTTTTTCCAGATGGGAAAACTGAAGCCCAGGGAAAGTCGGGGTGCCTGCCTGCCTGCATGATAGATGTCAGTCACAGGGCTGGAACTTGAAGCCAACCAGGGCCGAGCTGTAGGCAGGAGCCAGAGAGGGGGTGCACTGGTACTCTAAAAGGGCTCGAGACGTCCCCCACCTTTGAAGAAAACATTTGGGGCTACATCTTGTTCTTGTTGAGGCTCCCCCAGATGCTTTCCCTGTACACGGGGCCTTCTGTGTCTGGCCTCACGTCTCCTTCCCACTCTTCTGCTCCAGTCACCTCCTGCCCTTTGCCTTCCTTCCACCTCCCTACTCAGCATGTGCTTGCCCAGCCTGCCCTTTCAGATTGTGCCCTGAATTGGGGTGCTTTCATTTTTGTAATACCCCCTTCCCAATAACATGAGCGATCAGAAGAAACCGGTGTGTCCAGCAGAATCTCCTTCCTTGCCAGGCAACTTAATAGCCATTGCATAGTCTCAGTACAAAGTTACCGCTGGGCTGGAGTGAACCCCAGATTCTCAGCCCTGAGTGTGCAGTCATGTCCTCGAGCCCTGTTGGGTCAGCCTTAGAACTCCCGTAGCCCTGGCCACACCGTTCATCCTGGAATTGTTCAGTCAGTTGGGGAACAACTCTTGATGGGAAGCAGGTATGTTTCTGGTAATCCTGGACAGTTGTGTAGTGGCTGAAGTCCTCCTCCAATTGTATCACATGGCAGCGTCATCTACAAATGTTTACTAAGGCCCCAGTGTGGACAGCTCTCTGCTGAGCCACAAGGACACTGCTAAGAGCTATGCTTATGACCCTTTGCCAGCATGGAGCTGGGCTGTCTGGTACAGTAGCCACTAGGCACCCACAGCTTATTTAAAATAAAATTAAGTGGCATTTAAAAACCTGAAGCAAGAAAACAAATCATTCAATTAGAAATAGACAAGGAGTTTTGAAAAAGATGTTCATTCAATCAATTTGTATGAGAAAGCTTGGGGGCCATTAATCAGCATGGGTAAATACCACATTGTAGTCTCTCTCTCTCTCTCCCTCTCTCTCTCTCTCTCTCTCTCTCTCTCTCTCTCTCTCTCGCACACACATGCACACATCGGGATGGGTGCCATCAAAGCAAACAGCGAGTGTTGGAAGGGGCAAAGAACCTCACAGCAAATGTGGAACGGCACAGCCATTATGAACACAGAGCTGCACCCAGCAGCCACACTTCTTTGGAATATTCCAGGAACTTCAGTCTGTTTCAGGGATAGTGCACTTCCATGGCCATCACAGGAGAACCAAGGTGTGGACTCAACCTGAGCGTCCATTGACGGGGAGCAAATAAAGTAAACAGGGTAACATGCACACTTGTTAGAAAGAACAGCCCCGTGGTCTGCTCTGACACAGATGGACCGGAAGGGTGTCGTGTGAGCCAGGCACAGGACGCCACGAAGGAACAAAATCATGGTAGGGATGACTCTGAGGCAGAGAGCGAGCTGACAGGCCAGGCCAGGCTGGGCAGTGAGACAGGGGAGTGGCCAAGGGAAGGAAGGCTCCTCATGGTGGGGACAGGGAAGTCCACCTGTGTGTGATGCTGTGGTTAATTACAACATACCTTTGTTCCAGAGTTTCAACTTTTCTTTCTTTCAATTCGTATGTGTTAGAAAATGTCCCCCCCCCTCCCCCCGGGCTGTATCCTCAGCTTTCTCTCCCCTCCTGGCTGTCCCCCTCTGAGTGTGTGTGTATGTGTGTGGGTAACTTGAAGCCAGAGGTTGGCATCAGGCTTCTTCCTTAGCCACTCTCTGCCTTATTTTTGGGGTGGGGGGCAGGGGCTCTCACTGAACCTGAGGCTCACGGATCCTGTCAGACTGACTGGCCAGAGGACGCCAAGGATTCTCCTGTCCCTGCCCTTCCCATAGCTGGGATTCTCGGTGTGTGCCACCATGGCTGCTTCCTTTATTTATTTTAATGTGGCTGCTGGGGACCTGAATTCTGTCCTTGTCGCATTTATGTGACAAGTCATCTCTCCAGCCCCATGTGAGGCCAGCCTGGCTGCCCTTGAGCCCCCTGCCCCTGCTCTGGCTGGCCTAGGTGTTGATGGTCTTGTGTCAACTCTCTTAGCTAGAGATAGAATCCAGGGCCTTGTGCGCACTGAGCCTTCCCTACCCCACACCACAGAAGTGGAGGAGGTTGATATGCTACGCCTGGGGCTGGGTTGAGGCGTCTATGGGCCACTGATGTAGGTGCTGGGATCCAAACTCCAGGGCTCTGAGCACCGCTCGCTGCTGAACCATCACTCTGGCCCCAGTGTGCACACTTTGATTTACACACTTTTAATAGCCAACAGTGCCTCACAACGCTGGCAGAGATGGAGCACATTACTTCGAAACCTCAGAGTATCTTCTTATTTTCTCCGGGGGTTACTCAGCCCCTTGTAGAAATCACGCCAAAGCCAGTTGAAGCCCACGTAGAACCCAGACCCTATATATGTATGCACTGTAGTCACGCATATATAAAATATAAATATACATAGCACTTTATGTGTATGACTTTCTGTTCCTTGTTTATGTCAAAGGCTCGGCAGGCCTCCTGATGGCAAACCCTTAGCCTGAGCCTCCACGAAACAAACCATGATGGCTGAGGTCTGACACTCTTGAACTTCTCTGTAAGAGTCGGAAGCCCACCGGGTGTGGTGGTGCACACTGTTAGCCCCAGCACGTGGTAGGCTGAGGCAGTTTGGACCACTAAGGATTTGGGGTTAGGCTGGTTTACGTAGTAAGATCCAGGCCAGCCATTGCTACGTGGAGAGACCCTGTCTTAAACAAAATAAAAATAAAGTAGAGGCTGAGGTGATGACGTACAAGAACCTCCAGCACCTACATGAAGAAGCTGGTTGTTGTGCTGCGAGTTTGTAATTGCATCCCTAGGAGAAGGATCCCTAGAGTTCATGGCGGCCAGTCTGAAAATTTGTAAACCCAGGTCCCAGTGAGACCCCTTCTCAGAAACAAAACGGTGATAGAATCGGAGAGGCAGCAGTGAGCTTGATGATCTACACACACACATGCACACAGGCGCACAGGCACACACACACATACATATAGACCACAAACACAGACACAGACACACACATAGACACAGACACACACATAGACACAGACACACACATAGACACACACAC
>NC_022010.1:3172715-3182117 GCF_000317375.1 Microtus ochrogaster | reverse complement strand
GCACAGACACAGCCACACACATACATATAGACCACAAACACAGACACATACAGAGACACAGACACACACATAGACACACACACACACATAGACACATGCACATGCTTAGACACATATGCACACACGTAGACATACAGACATACACACGCACACGTAGACATACACACATACCTCATCTCACACCACGTGTCTACTAATTGGAGTCTCAACCATAACCAGGGAAAGGCGCCCCATCTCCACATTTAAATTGCAGATTTTGACCTTTCTGCTTGAAATCCTCTCCGACATCCTGTTCAGTCGTTCTGGGCTTTGGCACTCAATAATCCTTCAAATTATTTTCCTTATTTTTTCTCTCCCATGACAGTTAAATGTCTCGTTCCACAATCCCCAACCTCACGTGAAATGTGTAAACAGAGGTGTGTATGCCCAGAGCAGGTGCAGAAGCTGGGTGTCGGGTCCTCTCAGCACAGTGTGTGTGTGTGTGTGTGTGTGTGTGTATGTGTGTGTGTGTATGTGTGTGTGTATGTGTGTGTATGTGTGTGTGTATGTGTGTGTATGTGTGTGTATGTGTGTGTGATGTGTGTGTGTATGTGTGTGTATATGTGTATGTGTGTGTGTGTGTGAGAGAGAGAGAGAGAGAGTGCGAGAGAGAGAGATCACACGCACAGTACACAGAGAGCAAAGGACTTTGCTCAAGGATGGAGAGCTCCTTGGGCCCACAAGTCTTCCCTGTTTATGGACCGGTCACACCTCAAAACCTTAGTGAGCACGAGTGACCAGGACAGGCACAGAGAGGGTTGAGGGAGGTGAAAGTTTCCTGCATGCAGAGCTTGGGATCATCGACTGCTCCGCGTGACTCAGGCTCCCTGGTATGAGGCCTGGGCTGATGTGTTGGGTGGCCCCACACTGTGAGAAACTCTCAAAAGTGAAGGTACCCAGCCTGCCTAGGAGGTGTTGCAGGCTAATATTGCAGAATCGCCATTGTGTGGAGCCTGAGGGCTGCCTGGTGCCCCGCTGCTTCCGTCGCCTTCCTTTGGAAGATTTTTTTTTTTAACATGATGTGTTTGCCTGCATGAATGTCTGTGTACTGTGTGTATGCCTGGTGCCACAGAGGTCCTCTGGACGGATTCACGGGGTTGTCAGCCACCACGTAAGTGCAGGGAACCAAACCTGTGCTCTCCAGAAGAGCAACAAGTGCTCTTAACCACCGAGCCATCTCTCTAGCCCCATTTTAAAGATTTTTTTTTTTGAGACAAGTTCTCACTCTGTAGCTCGTTAGCTTAAACTCACTGCACAGCCCAGACTGGCCTCAGAGCCACAGCAATCAGCCCTTCTTCAAGGCACAGTTGCGTGCAGCGACGTCCATGTGGCTCCCGTTCCACAGACGAGAGGCCAGAGTTCTTGACCACGTGGGTAGTAAGGAGCAGATTGAGGTTCCCCCCCCCTTCATGCAGGATCCTCCTGACTTGACTGTAATGTCCTAAACCACCTGGACTACAGAAAGATGTCGCCTGGTTCTCTCAGCTCCTGAGAGTCATACTGTGCAAGGCTCATGGTTGCAGTTTATCAGACACTACCAATTTGCCCTAAGAAATAGATTTATGCAGTCAGCCCCACAGAGATCTCATTGTATAGGGCTTATGGTCAGCTGGGCAAACCTCCGCAGCTCGTTAGAGACACCCAAGCAGGGCTCCAGCCACTAGTCTAAGCTGTGGTCATTCTGCTGCCTGCCTCCCTGACAAAGCTGGGATGTGAAGGTTAAGGTTGAATATTATTTTTGTCTTGCTCTTCTACAATCTTCTAATACTTCAGCGAGGCTGGGTCTGGAAGACCTTTGGGGCAACTCTCACCCACCCTGGGGCCAGAGCCCAAGGGAGACGAGCATTCCTGTGGGAAGAGAGAAATGTGAGCAGGCCACAGGGTGCCAGTCTGAGGGACCTGGGGGTCCTGAGGGTCCTGCTGCAGGCCTGATGGGTTGAGCTGCCCCCAGGACTCCCGACCACCACCCTGGCAAGAGTGCCCAGGAATTCCAGTGAAGGGGCCCCTAGGACGCACCCCACATTCTCTACATTCCCCACCACCTCAGGCGGAAAGAATTTCCAGCCAGACTTGGCAGCAGGGGACCCTGTGGTCTGGACCCTGTCTGTAGGAGCTGTCAGGAGCCCTGGCTGTCCAAAGGACCTTTTCTTCCCCTAACACGCTGCTAAGAATAACCAAGCTGCCTCCACAGCCACTGAGGCTGCAGTTGCTTGGAACTCGTCCTGCTAACCCCGCTTTGGTAGGCGAGACAGGGAGCCTTGTGCTCTGGGCTCCGAGCTGCTTCCTCCACGAGACCCCCCTCACTGCCCACCAGGAGACGCTACCGCCCCCACCTCTGCGTCTTTCTGCTTTCAAAATGCTTGCTGCCCAGTGCACCATCCTACATATCTACATGCTTTGTTTGCTGGCTACCCCATCCAGCAGATATCAGCCCCGGAGGCCAAGGCTTCTGTCCGAACTTTATTTTCAACTCATGAGACAGTGCTTGGAAGGAGGTAACTGCTCAAACAATGTCTCGGGCTGGCAAGATGGCTCAGTGGGTAAAGGTACTTGCTGCCAAGGCTGACCAGTTGGGTTCCTTGGATTGTGCGTAAAACTGAAAGGCGAGAACCAACTCCATGAAGGTGTCTTCTGATCTCTACATGTAAACTGTGGTGCAGGTGTGCACACACACACTCACAATAAATAAAATGACCTTAAATGAGGTCCTTATAAAATGGGCACTAACATAGAGAGATGTGGGAGGGTGATAGGGAGCCAAGCGCCTGGCATGCGTGTGTGAAAGTGTCATAAGGCAGCCACTGCTTTGCACATTGAAAATGGACAAGGAAAGAAACCACCTGATTCTGCAGCACCTAGACACCATTGCTGTCAGTGCCACCAACACTGGACACTTAGTGGGAAAGAGACCCCTGGTTTCCACCTTCACTGTGTGCCAGGTTCTGCTGATGTAATGAGGGATTAAAGAACTCACCTGAGCAGAGAGAGTGCTTGATAGGTCCTCCTTCTAGATTACTGCAGAGATGGACATTCAGGAAAATACTGCCCAGACAAGAAGGGTGGATGTCTCAGTCAGCAATGGCTACAGTAGACCTGCGTAACAAACACCCCTCGCCTCTAGTCTCATGGTGCTCTACTGAGTTGTTTCTTCATGTGGGGCTCCAGATGAAGAAGGAGGTTAGAGTCAACTAAGGTAGAAAAATGGCCTAGGACAAAAGTCCACTGGTGTTTAGAGAAGGTTTTTGTGGGGAACCCAGGGTCAGGCTGGGAGTTTGACCTCACTCTGAGAATGGATCTCTGTAGGTCAGATCAGGTAGGCTTGAGTTCTGATCCTGCTTTCTCCATTAAATACAACTCATGGGGCACAATTGACATAAATTTGGCTGAGCCTCTGCGTCTTCTGTAGGTCTTGGTGAGAGCCGAGGTGGTGATGTAAAGTCTTTAGTCTCTGGAATGAGGTAGTTGGTTGAGCTCTTTGTTACATATAGTGTATCAGTCAGCTACTGCTGCATGACAACCATCCCTGAACTTGCAGCCTCAGCCCTTTCAGTCACTGTGGGTTGACTGGTGACTTTTACAGACCAGGGCGAACCTCTTCAGTATCTGGCCGTTGCTGGAGGTCACCCAGGTGGTTCTTTCCTCTTGGTGGGATGGAAGTGTGCATCAGCTGATCTAGGACAGCCTTAGCTGTACTCTTTTAGCAGGCTAACCTGGGCTAGCTTTTTGTGACTGGCCAATGTTACTAAAGACAGAACTCTAGTGTCCCCATTCCCTTGCCACCAGAGCTAGGGATTGTTAGAGTTGCTTCCACCATCTTCAGTCAGCCAAAAATTGTGAAACAAGGCTAGACCAGAGTCAAGGATTCTAGAGAGATGGACTTCATTTGTTAGGGCAGGAGATGCAGAGGCATGATGGGAGATGTGTGCAGAGGGGGCAGAAGGCTGGAGCCATTTTTACATCTGTCACACATGGCTCTGGGGTCACGAGACTCTGGGGTGTGAGGGAATGTTCCCATGCCAGGCAGCCCAGAAGTCCTCTCTCAGCGTCTTTCTGCAGCTGCCTGCTCTGACAAGCCCCCTGCCTCAGCAGCCTCAGCAGAGAAAGCTCTCTCTGTCACCTCAAGGACAACAACGCAGATTTCAAAGCTCTGGTCCAGACCCTCCTCTGCGAGTCCTGAACGCAGGAACCTGGCTCGCCCTGACTGTCCTCAGTTGACACCCGGTAAGGCTACAGCTGTGCCCTCCAAACTATCCAGAGAGTCCCACTCTGCGCATCTGAAGGCATGGGAGCAGGCATGGGTGCTACTGCTTGTGTGAGACTGGATTCTGAGGCCGACTTCCTGGGTGGGAGCTCACAGCTCTTCCCCACTGCTAGGCCGCTGGGCCACCACATTAGTTAATTTCTCTTGGTGGCTGTGACAGAGTGCCCTACACAAAGAACTTAAGAGGCAAAGGACTGTCTCAGCTCATGCCTGCCAGTTTCACAGGCTTCAGTCCTGGTAGCCTGGTCCCAGGCACGTGGGTATAACAAGGCAGCAGGTACTGGGAGAGCCTGGGAGAGCCTGCACCCCACTTCCTGGTGGGTAGCAGGGGGCTGTGTAAGAATAGACCAGAGATAAAATGCTCCCAAGAGCATGCCTCCAGTTCCACCTCCTGTCATGCCAGCCTGTGGTCCATCAGCTGGGTCAGGCTGTCAATTTAACCTCTCTAGAAGCAGCTCACAGACTCGCCCAGAAGTGGGGTTACTAAACCCCTGGACCTTTCTAACCCAGTCAAGCTGATGAGCAATGCTGATCACCGAATCCATGTTACAGATAAGCTGACCAAAGCTCCGAGAGATTCAGTCCATGCCCAGGGGCATGGAGCTGGGAAGTTTCTATAAGGGCAGATGCCAGAGAAGCTGATGGCAATGCATATCCACCCTTGTCTCTATACAAGACTGTCTTGTGCAGGTGAGAAGACTCCACAGAGTCTCCTGACTGTCCAGAGGCCCAGGGACCTTAAAGTCAACTACTCCTTTCCTTGGGTACCTCCGTCTTCTCTCCATTGTCACATTACACCCGCACCAGGCAAGGGTGCTGCACCCCAGTACAGACAGCGTGGGTCCACGTGGGATCCTGAGCCCTGAGACCTTTAGGAAGAATTCACGGACAGGAGTCTCCTACTTTCCGTTGAACGCTGATGCTCTAGCCACTGTCCGCCTTGGTACAGAAGAGCCTACAGAGAACTGGAGCTCACAGTGAACTAAGTGAACCTGGGAAAATTTGACTGCACACAGCAGGACCTGGCAGACAACACTGGCCATAGAGTGGCTCTGGGAGGGATTGCAGAGCTGTGTCACCACCATCTGGATGGCAGCAGCTTTGCTCACTAAGCAGGTCATCGGAAGAAGCTGGTGGGGTCTCCTAGAGGGAGACAGAGAGGTCACTAGCGGCCAAGTGCTGCACTGCGGAGATTTCTGGGCCCCAGCAAGGGGCTGAGAGAAAGCAGGATGGCTGTGGTGTGGCGTGGGGATGGGGGGACTTCGAGGCGGGAGTCCCATGTGAAAACCCAGCCTCAAGAGGTGGGGCTCATCAGCAGCAAGGACCCCAGAACCTTTTCTGTCTATGGCCCTTGTCCTTGGCGTTGGGTCTGTACCCCCGTGCCCCCCTGTGCCCCTTTTCCCCCTGTACCCCCTGTGCTCCCCTCCGTGCCCCTCCCCTGTGTATTAGGTACTTTCCCAGTTGTGGTTATAAACACCCAACAGAAGCCTCTTCAGGTTGATTTGGGCTCACAGTCTGAGGGTGCGGTCTGCCATGGTGGGAAGCCCGTGGTGGTGGGAGTTTGAGTCGGTGGTCCCAGCACATCTGCAGTCAGGAAACAGGAAGTGATGACCGCCAGTGTTCAGCTCTTATTTAGTCTGAGGCCCAAGAGCTGAGAATGGTACCTCCCACTTTTAGGGTGGGTCTTTCCTCCTCCCTGGGAACATCCTCACAGAAACACTCAGAGCCTTCTAGGTGACTACAAATCCAGTCACAAAAAGTGAGTTGCCCTATTTTACCACATGAGGCTCATGCTGGCCTCTGAGATTTTAGCAAGAAGAGACTCAAATGGTGCCCGTGCCTTTGCCCACAGCATGAGACCAGGCCCAGCCTGTTCAAGGATGATAGAAAGGTGGAGAACCCACAGCTGACTGGCTGAATCTAGAGGTTTAAGAAAAGTCATCGAAGACTAGAAAAGTAGCGTGTCCGACTCCACAGTCACACTGTCGCTCACTGCTGTATTCAGTGCTCCCCAAGGATGTTTGTTATACAGCGGCTTCATAGCCACGAGCAGCAGACACAACTTGGTACAGGCTTATGCTGGTCTATTTCAGCATCCAGAGACCCTGATACTAGCTCACATTTGGTGAGTCTGGTTCTGCCGAAAGGGGTATTCCTGGCAGGACTGTCCAGCAGAGCTGAGTCACAGGCACCACCTCGCTTACTTCTCTTATTCACTGAGATTCCCCGCTGGCCTCAGCCTCCGAAGTGTGCGTGCACCTCCCCATTGCAGAGCCACAGAGTCCCGTGATGTCCAGAGTTGCTCACTCACACAAGTGGGCTGCCCAGCACCCAGGACGCAAGACAGCCAGGCCGTGAGTGCCTCTTCACAGGGAAGTCTCACAGAATGATTGTAACTAACTCCAACGATGCACACACATCCAGATAACCACAGGACCACATCCCCGGGCTCAAAGTTTGTCAATAACAGAAAGAACTATCCGATGATACACCAGAAATTCCACATTAAGCCGTTTAATTCTCTCAGGACAGTGCAGTCCATGCCCTTGTCATGAGATTAAAAAAAGAGTAAAAACTGGTAAAAGAGTAAAAAAAAAAAAATTCCTCACTATAATAGAGCATGGCAGCCATACCTGAAATCCTAACACTCTCAGAGGCTGAGGCAGGGGGATTTCTGTAGGTCAAGGCCAGCCTGGACTACATAGTGAGATGCTGTCTCAGTTACTGCATTAGGATAACACCCACAATGTTAGAGACCTCACACATGCACAAGGAATGCCAAGTGGGAGAAAAGAAAGAAAAGAAAAAGAAAACGGGGAATATTGGAATTTATGGATGAAATCCATGCGGCCAAGAAACAAACGGGGCAAGGGTTCGAATTTTCCAGCATTAGAAAAGTGCTAATATTTCACCAATGAAATATTGTCCCTCCCAAACCTCCGGAATGAAATGGGTTACAGCGCCCCCTGCTGGACAGGGTCAGATGAAGGATCTGCTCCTGTCTGGTGGCAGGAAGTTGTCAGCCTGTCTCAGAGACCAGAGATGCCTGTCCCAAGATGATGCTGTTAGCCTGGGAATAACAAAAAGCCTTCTCTGAGGGCTTCTGAGCGGATGCTGTCTACCCCACCCCCTCCTCGTTGAACTTTCCCCTTCTTTTCTTTCTTCTTCCTACTCCCTTTCCTCTCTTCCTTCCCCTTCTCTCTCTTTCTCCCTCCTGGCCCCCTCCCTTCTCCTATTCCCATATTCTTTTTTCTCTCCCTTTCACCTTCTCTTCTTTTACCTCCTGTTCCCCTCTCCTCCACATCCCCTCCTCCTCTTTCATCTGAACCCTCCTCTTCCTCCTTGTCCTCTTCTTCCTCTCCCTTCTCCTCCCGGTCTTCCTTTTTGGTAACAGGAACCTCTTCAAAGAAGTTTTTAGGGAAACTGCAGCCCCATGGGTGACAAAGCACTGTTGAGGTTGAAGTCGGGGACAGGATGTTCCAGTCCTCTTTCCTTCCTGACATCTTCATCACGGAGTCAGTGACTCTCCCCTGACTCCACAGAAGGGACAGCTGGATAGCCCACAGAGCGCAGGCACTGGCTGAGGCACACAGCTCATGGTGACTGGTGTTGGCATTCCTGCCCATGTGACTCCTGCTGTGCAGTTCTCATCAGTGATAGGGACACCCAGAGTCCTCTACGGACCACCATTTGAGGACTGGCAAAGTGTGTGCTTGCCAATGACGCACGGTGCCTAGCACAAGCTGACTGAGGGATTGAGATGTGACAAGATACGCCCCACCTCACAGCAGGAAGTGGCGGACACAGGAGGGGAGAACCTGTCCCTATGTACAATGGGTATGCTTTCTACAGTACCATTGCCCCAAGCATTGTCAGCTTTGACCACCCTGTGTGACGCCTGCCACCGTCATGCTTGTTTGTGGCCACCCCTTCCCTCCTTTCTTCAGGCATTGGGTCTCTACTCCTTCACTGTGGCTACTCAATGGCCACGACTGTCAGGATATCCATTCTTAGGGTTCAGCTATGTGTCAGTTTTTGGGAAGGGAACTGGAGGCAGAAAATCCTGGGGTCATGAGAGAAAGCAAACAGATCCCATTGTGTGATCAGCTGGGCAAGGTGCCCACTGCTCTGGTCTATAGTAATGGAGCTGACCTAAGTGATGCCGCGGGCTCAAGTAGAAGCTGGGCACCCCAAGGCAGGAAACCTGTACCAGAGCAGTGTCTGGGTGGAGTCAGGGCAGCACAAATGAGGCTCCATCCCCGTCTGGCCGTACCTTGCCTATCCCATCCACAGGCATCTTCTGGCCACATGACTCCCCACAATGGGGTATCATCCACTTGAAGCTCCAAGCAAGGAGGGGCCTGTTCCTCTTTCTTAAGAGGTTTTAAATTACGTGTGTGTGGGGGTGGGGGGTAGGTGTGAATGGGTATGTGGGTGTGGGTGTGTGGGTGCTGGAGTCCCAGGCAGCTGTGGGCCTCCCATGTGGGATGTGAACCTGGTCCACTGTAAAAGCATAATGTTCTGTTAACCAGTGGGCCTTCTCTCAAGGCCAGTGGTGTGGGCGGACCCAGACCAGAAGGACCTAGTCTCTGATGTCCCTACTGAATTGGGTCACATGCTTACTGTCAGCCAATCATCGGCAAGGGAAATAGCATTGCTGAGCCAGTCATCCGCAGGGCAGTGGCTGATGGGAAGTCATACGGACATGGAGAAAAGGAACTGAAGGAGGTGCATGGAATGTCCTGCCCAGAGGGACCTCTGCTGTTTTCCACTTTGAATCTAGGACACTGGCGGCCTCAGGCCACTCACTGAAGACATTCAGCAGCTGGTGAGGGGGATGGCTCTCCCTCCATTCCTTCTTCAGGGCTCAATTCCACCAACCTTAGTGATCAAACCCAGTCATAAACCATGGTGGAGCCAGGAGAAATTAACTCATGATTTTCAAACTCTTTGGAAAGTTTTGGGCCAGGCTCAGGTGACCGGCTCCCTTGGGCTAGAGTGATCAGGACTCAGGTAACGGCTCCCTCGGGCTAGAATGATCCAGGCTCAGGTGACAGCTCCCCTGGACTAGAGTGAAGCAGGCTCAGGTAACTGCTCTTTTG